>NC_092230.1:16174475-16372170 GCF_036320965.1 Panulirus ornatus | reverse complement strand
CTCTGACTTTTTTATGTCTTTGTAAATTTTTCCCTCCCTTCTCCCCAGGGGGACCAAACCATTTCAAAACCCCCTTTCTGCTCTCTAACCCAAACTCTTTTTTTTTACCACCTTCCCCTTTATTATTTACCGATCAACCCCTCACAACCACAATTGTCCTCAAATTCTCATTTCCACCATCCACCTTCCCCCGACAACTCAAACCGACCCCACCCCTCGCAAACTACAACTTTTTGGGAACCAGTTTTCCTTCAAACATACCATTTTTGTTTTCCGAGATGATTTTCTCGACTTCCCACATTCTTCAAGGCCCCTCAAATTTTGCCCCCCCCCCCCACCCATAAACCACTTCCGCTTCCATGGTTCCATCCGCTGCCAGATCCACTCCCAGATATCTAAAACACTTCACTTCCTCCATTTTTTTTCCCATTCAAACTCCCTCCCAATTGACTTGCCCCCAAAACCCTACGTACCTAATAACCTTGCCTTATAACATTTATCTTAACTTTCTTCTTCCACACACGTTACCAAACTCATCACCACTTCTGCTTTTCTCACATAAACCCAGCCCCCAGGCTGTTTCATCAGCGAACACCAACGCTCACCCCCCAAGCTTCTCACCCCAACAGACCATACTTGCCCCTCTTTCCAAAAAACCTTGCATTTTACCCCCCAACAACCCCACCTAAACAAATTAAACAACCAGGAAAAATCACACACCCCCCCGGGCAAACTACATTCACTGGAACCAATCATTTTCTCTCTTCTACCGTACACTGCCTTACATCGTCATAAAAAACTTTTCACGTTTCTAACAACTTTCCTCCCAACCATAATTCTTAATACCTTCCACAGAGCATCTCTTCAATCTATCATTGCCTTCTCCAGATCCATAAATCTACATAAAATCCATTTGTTTTCTAAGTTTTTCTCACTACATTTTCAAACAAACACCTGATCCCCTCCTCTACCACTTCTAAAACCCCACACTGCTCTTCCCCAAATCTGATGCTCTTACTGCCTTCACCCTCTCAATCAATACCCTCCCTTTTAAAATTTACCGGGGTAACTAAAACAAATTATCCTCTGAAATTTGAGCACTCATTTTTTTTCCCCCTTTCCCTTTGTACAATGGCATAGCAGTTTTCCCCCAATCCTCAGGCCCCTCCCCCATGAGCATACATATTTTAAATAACCTTCCCAACCATTTCAACAATACAGTCCCCCCCTTTTTTAATAAATTCCCGCAATATATATACAAGGGGCATGTGAAGCTCGGGGGAAAACCCATGGAAAGCTGTTAGGTATGTAATTTGCGGTGTGGACGTATGTTATACTGTGTAGGGGGGGGGTTTGGCCATTTCTTTCGTCTGTTTTTTGGGCGACCCCCGCAAAGGGGGAACAGCGAAAAGCAAAAAAAAAAAAAAAATTTAATATAAATATATATATATTATAATAATTTATATTATATTATATTAATATATATATATTATAGGGGGTTAGGGGAAAAAATACTCCCACGTATTCCCTGCGTGTCTAGAAGGGACTAAAAGGGGAAGTTGGGGGGAAACCTCCCCTTGGTTTTTTTAATTTTCCGAGGAAGGGTGAGGTTTTTCCCTCAAAAGGGCCAGTCCCTGTTCTTTAACTACCTCGCTAACGGGGAAATGGCGAATAGTATGAAAGGAAGAAAAAAATAGGGGTTTTCCCCGGGGGTAGGGGGGAAACAAACTTTCCCCCGTATTTATTTGGGGTTGAAAGCATAAAAGGGGGGGAGCGGAGGGCTGGAATTCCTCTCCTTTTTTTTTTTTTTTTCCCAAATTTTTAAAAAAGAACGAGAAGGGGCCCGGTGGGATATTCCCCCAAAGGGCCAGTCCCTTTTTCTTTAAATTTTGCGGGAAATGGCTAATAGTATGACAGAAAAGAAAAGATATAAAGGAATAACATTTGCTAGTTTCCGGTCAGTTAGCATCTGACCATCCGATAGAAATTTGTAGAATATTTTTGTTATGGGGAACATCAACTGTCTCCTGACCTCTTATGAAAATCTTGGAACTAAGTCATATGGGCCGTTGGATTTGTTAGGATTTAATTGGTCCATGAATTTAAGTACTTTTGAGCTTTTTATTTCTCTAACCTTCAATTCTTCTTCATCAGATCCATGAAACATTTTCTTTGGTTGCAGTATTTGAGATGTTTCTTCAATTGTGAATATATGGCAGTAATCTTCACCGAGAACATTGAAAAAGTTTTCATAAGTTAGTTCATTCAACATTACAGAAATAGCATAATTAGTCTGCCAAGAATTAGAATGCAGTGGTTTTGGTGAATAAAGAGACCCCCACAAGATTGTGATCAGATGATTGAAGTGTGGAAAATTATATTTCTGTAGTAAAAGGGCTTCCTGTTGAAAAAATAAATGCAGATCATTGGAAGAGATTTAAACAGTATGGAACAAAGGTAGGGTTCCTGGTTATCCGGTATGAATATGTACAAGTATATATATGTTGGTGTGTATGTGTATAGGGGAGAAAGAATACTTTCCACGCATTTCTCACATGTCTAGAGGGACTAATGGGATGGGAGCGGGGGGGGAAACCCCCCTTCCTTGTATTTTTAATTTCTAAAAGGGGGAAACAGAAGAAAAGGGGTTTCCAGGAGTGCTCATCCTCCTTGAAGGGGTTTAGATTGGGTGTCTAAATTGTGTGGATGTAACCCAAGATGAAAAAAAAAAAAAGAAGGTAGTATGTTTGGGAAAAAAAAACCTGGTGTTTTGGCTCGAATAAAACGAAGCTCAAGGGAAAAGGATAAGAGGGTTTTGGGGGTGTTTTGGGGTAAGGGTAAAAGTATGGGTTAGTGGAGGACAAGAGAAGGAATGGTAGCACACTACGAAACAGGAGTGGTGGGAGTATGTGATGAGTGAAAAAAGTAAAATCTAGATTGATAGGGGGGTAAAGCTGAAAGGGAGGAGAGAAGGGTGATTATTGGTGCTATGAAATGGGCATTAGAATAAAGATCATAAAAGGGCAAGTTTTTTGGGGAGCAGCTGAGTAGTGTGTTAGTAGTTTTATGCACGAACCAGTTTAAAAGGGTGATTTGAATGCAAAGGTGAGTAATGTAGCAGTTGAGGGAATGTTGGTGCAATGGGGGTTTTTTCGGTGTTAAAAAGGAAATGGTGAAGAGCTTGTAGATTTATGTGCTAAAAAGGACTGGGTTTGGGGAATACCGGGTTTTAAAAAGAGAGATATACATAATAATGTTGTAAGTATGAGAGATGGCCAGGGCGTTTTTGGATTCTTTTAATTGATAGGCGCGTGAGAGAGACTTTTGGATGTTATTGTGCTGCGAGGGGCAACTGGGGGGATTTGACATTATTGGGGAGGTGAAGGTGAGTTTGTAGAGGTTTTCAAAAAAGAAGAGAAAATTTTGGGGGTGAAAAAGTGGGGGAAGTAGGTGAGCTTGGAAAGGAGACTTGGTGAGGAAGTACCAGGAGAGACTGAGTACAGAATGGAAAAAGGTAAAGAACAAAGGAGTAAGGGGAGTGGGGAGGAATGGGATGTATTTAGGGAAACAGTGATGGCTTGCGCAAGGGATGCTTGTGGCATGGAAGGGGAGGTGGCGATTAGAAGAGGGTTAGTGAGTGGTGGGATGAAGAAGTAAGATTATTAGTGAAAGAGTTGGAGAGACATTTGGACAATTTTTTGCAGGGAAATAATGCAAATGAGTGGGAGATGTATAAAAGAAAGAGGCAGGTGGTCAAGAGAAAGGTGCAAGAGTTGAAAAGAGGGCAAATGAGAGTTGGGGTGAGAGAGTATCATTAAATTTTAGGGAGAATAAAAAGATGTTATTGGAAGGAGGTAAAATAAAGTGCGTAAGACAAGGGAACAAATGGGAACTTCAGTGAAGGGGGCTAATGGGGAGGTGATAACAAGTAGTGGTGATGTGAGAAGGAGATGGAGTGAGTATTTTGAAGGTTTGTTGAATGTGTTTGATGATTAGAGTGGCAGATATAGGGTGTTTTGGTGAGATGGTGTGCAAAGTGAGAGGGTTAGGGAAATGATTTGGTAAACAGAGAAGAGGTAGTAAAAGCTTTGCGAAAGAATGAAAGCCGGCAAGCAGCGGGTTTGGATGGTATTGCTCGGAATTATTAAAAAGGGGGTGATGTATTGCTGACTGGTTGTAAGGTTATTTAATGTATGTATGACTCATGGGAGGTGCCTGAGGATTGGCGAATGCTTTGCATAGTGCCATTGTACAAAGCAAAGGGGATAAAGTGAGTGCTCAAATTACAGAGGTATTTAAATTTTTGATTATTCCTGGTAATTATATGGGAGGGTATTGATTGAGAGGGTGAAGGCATGTACAGGCTCAGATTGGGGAAGAGCAGTGTGGTTTCGTGGTGAGGATGGTGGATCAGGTTTTGTTTGAAGAAAAATGTGAGAATATTTGAAAAGCAAAAGGATTTTTAGTAGCATTTTTGGTCTGGGGAAGGATATGAAGGTTTTTAGGAGCTCTGTGGAAGGTATTAAGAATATTGGTGTGGGGGGCAAGTTTTGTAGAAGAGTGAAAAGTTTTTTTAAAAGGGTTAAGGGATGGTACGTGTAGGAAGAGAGGAAAGGGTTTGGTTTTCAGTAATGTTGGTTTTCGGCGGGGGGTGTATGTCCCATGGGTTTTTAAAATTTTTTTGGATGGGGGGGGTTTGGGAGGTGAATGAAGGTTTGAAAGGGGCAAGATGATCTTTGGGTGAGAGAGCTTGGAAATGGTCATGTTGTTTGATGAACAGGCTGGTGGCGATTCTGTGGAAACTGCAGAACTGGTGACTGATTTGGAAAGTGTGTGAAAGAAGAAATTAAAGTAAAAGTGAAAAAAGGCAAGGTTTTTAGGCAGTAGGGTTTAGGGCAAGTCAATTGGAGGTAAGTTTTAATGGAGAAAAAATGGAGGAAGTAAAGTGTTTTAGATAGGGATTGGGTTGGCAGCGATGGAACCCGGAAGCGGAAGTAATCATTGGGGGGGGGGAGGGGGGAAAATTCTGGGGGTTGAAGAATGTTTGGGGAAACAGAACATTATTTGGAAAGCAAAAATGGATTTTGAAGGAAAATGGTTCCAACAAAGTTTTTGGTGGGGGCTGGGCTATAAAAAGTTGTGCGAGGGGGTTTATGTGCGGGAAATGAAGGGTGTTTGAGGTGGTTTGATCGAGTAAGTTAAATTTTAAAGGGGAAAAGAGAGTGTGGGAATAAAAAGAGGGGTTGAGAGAGAGAAGAGGTTTTTGAAATGGTTTGGTCACATGGAGAGAATGAGTGAGGAAAATTGACCAAAAGGGAAAAGTTCGAGGTGGAGGGAAAAAGAAGGGGAGACAAATTGGAGGGGGAAAGATGGGGTGAAAAAGATTTTGAGTGATGGGGCCTGAAAATTTCAGGAGGGTGAAAGGAGCAAGGAATAAGTGAATTGGCTGTGGATACGGGGGACTGCTGTCATGGGTTTAACAGGGCATTAAGCTCGGGGGGAAAATGGAAAATTTTTGGGTTGGGGGGAAAGGGTTGGGTTTTGTGTTTTAAAGCGTAAAGGGGGGGGGTTGAAAAAACCTTTTTGCTTTTCCCGCCTACCTCGTTTTTTTTTTTTTTTTTTATACTTTGTCGCTGTCTCCCGCGTTTGCGAGGTAGCGCAAGGAAACAGACGAAAGAAATGGCCCAACCCCCCCCATACACATGTATATACATACGTCCACACACGCAAATATACATACCTACACAGCTTTCCATGGTTTACCCCAGACGCTTCACATGCCTTGATTCAATCCACTGACAGCACGTCAACCCCGGTATACCACATCGCTCCAATTCACTCTATTCCTTGCCCTCCTTTCACCCTCCTGCATGTTCAGGCCCCGATCACACAAAATCTTTTTCACTCCATCTTTCCACCTCCAATTTGGTCTCCCTCTTCTCCTTGTTCCCTCCACCTCCGACACATATATCCTCTTGGTCAATCTTTCCTCACTCATCTCTCCATGTGCCCAAACCACTTCAAAACACCCTCTTCTGCTCTCTCAACCACGCTCTTTTTATTTCCACACATCTCTCTTACCCTTACGTTACTCACTCGATCAAACCACCTCACACCACACATTGTCCTCAAACATCTCATTTCCAGCACATCCATCCTCCTGCGCACAACTCTATCCATAGCCCACGCCTCGCAACCATACAACATTGTTGGAACCACTATTCCTTCAAACATACCCATTTTTGCTTTCCGAGATAATGTTCTCGACTTCCACACATTCTTCAAGGCCCCCAGAATTTTCGCCCCCTCCCCCACCCTATGATCCACTTCCGCTTCCATGGTTCCATCCGCTGCCAGATCCACTCCCAGATATCTAAAACACTTCACTTCCTCCAGTTTTTCTCCATTCAAACTCACCTCCCAATTGACTTGACCCTCAACCCTACTGTACCTAATAACCTTGCTCTTATTCACATTTACTCTTAACTTTCTTCTTCCACACACTTTACCAAACTCAGTCACCAGCTTCTGCAGTTTCTCACATGAATCAGCCACCAGCGCTGTATCATCAGCGAACAACAACTGACTCACTTCCCAAGCTCTCTCATCCCCAACAGACTTCATACTTGCCCCTCTTTCCAAAACTCTTGCATTTACCTCCCTAACAACCCCATCCATAAACAAATTAAACAACCATGGAGACATCACACACCCCTGCCGCAAACCTACATTCACTGAGAACCAATCACTTTCCTCTCTTCCTACACGTACACATGCCTTACATCCTCGATAAAAACTTTTCACTGCTTCTAACAACTTTCCTCCCACACCATATATTCTTAATACCTTCCACAGAGCATCTCTATCAACTCTATCATATGCCTTCTCCAGATCCATAAATGCTACATACAAATCCATTTGCTTTTCTAAGTATTTCTCACATACATTCTTCAAAGCAAACACCTGATCCACACATCCTCTACCACTTCTGAAACCACACTGCTCTTCCCCAATCTGATGCTCTGTACATGCCTTCACCCTCTCAATCAATACCCTCCCATATAATTTACCAGGAATACTCAACAAACTTATACCTCTGTAATTTGAGCACTCACTCTTATCCCCTTTGCCTTTGTACAATGGCACTATGCACGCATTCCGCCAATCCTCAGGCACCTCACCATGAGTCATACATACATTAAATAACCTTACCAACCAGTCAACAATACAGTCACCCCCTTTTTTAATAAATTCCACTGCAATACCATCCAAACCTGCTGCCTTGCCGGCTTTCATCTTCCGCAAAGCTTTCACTACCTCTTCTCTGTTTACCAAATCATTTTCCCTAACCCTCTCACTTTGCACACCACCTCGACCAAAACACCCTATATCTGCCACTCTATCATCAAACACATTCAACAAACCTTCAAAATACTCACTCCATCTCCTTCTCACATCACCACTACTTGTTATCACCTCCCCATTTGCGCCCTTCACTGAAGTTCCCATTTGCTCCCTTGTCTTACGCACTTTATTTACCTCCTTCCAGAACATCTTTTTATTCTCCCTAAAATTTAATGATACTCTCTCACCCCAACTCTCATTTGCCCTTTTTTTTCACCTCTTGCACCTTTCTCTTGACCTCCTGTCTCTTTCTTTTATACATCTCCCACTCAATTGCATTTTTTCCCTGCAAAAATCGTCCAAATGCCTCTCTCTTCTCTTTCACTAATACTCTTACTTCTTCATCCCACCACTCACTACCCTTTCTAATCAACCCACCTCCCACTCTTCTCATGCCACAAGCATCTTTTGCGCAATCCATCACTGATTCCCTAAATACATCCCATTCCTCCCCCACTCCCCTTACTTCCATTGTTCTCACCTTTTTCCATTCTGTACTCAGTCTCTCCTGGTACTTCCTCACACAGGTCTCCTTCTCAAGCTCACTTACTCTCACCACCCTCTTCACCCCAACATTCACTCTTCTTTTCTGAAAACCCATACAAATCTTCACCTTAGCCTCCACAAGATAATGATCAGACATCCCTCCAGTTGCACCTCTCAGCACATTAACATCCAAAAGTCTCTCTTTCGCACGCCTGTCAATTAACACGTAATCCAATAACGCTCTCTGGCCATCTCTCCTACTTACATAAGTATACTTATGTATATCTCGCTTTTTAAACCAGGTATTCCCAATCATCAGTCCTTTTTCAGCACATAAATCTACAAGCTCTTCACCATTTCCATTTACAACACTGAACACCCCATGTATACCAATTATTCCCTCAACTGCCACATTACTCACCTTTGCATTCAAATCACCCATCACTATAACCCGGTCTCGTGCATCAAAACCACTAACACACTCATTCAGCTGCTCCCAAAACACTTGCCTCTCTTGATCTTTCTTCTCATGCCCAGGTGCATATGCACCAATAATCACCCACCTCTCTCCATCAACTTTCAGTTTTACCCATATTAATCGAGAATTTACTTTCTTACACTCTATCACATACTCCCACAACTCCTGTTTCAGGAGTATTGCTACTCCTTCCCTTGCTCTTGTCCTCTCACTAACCCTGACTTTACTCCCCAGACATTCCCAAACCACTCTTCCCCTTTACCCTTGAGCTTCGTTTCACTCAGAGCCAAAACATCCAGGTTCCTTTCCTCAAACATACTACCTATCTCTCCTTTTTTCACATCTTGGTTACATCCACACACATTTAGGCACCCCACTCTGAGCCTTCGAGGAGGATGAGCACTCCCCGCGTGACTCCTTCTTCTGTTTCCCATTTTAGAAAGTTAATACAAGGAGGGGAGGATTTCTGGCCCCCCGCTCCCGTCCCCTCTAGTCGCTTTCTACGACACGCGAGGAATACGTGGGAAGTATTCTTTCACCCCTATCCCCAGGGATAAATATAATATACATATACATATACAACACATACACATACATACGCACATATACACACACACACACACTACATATATATACATATGAGAAATGTAAGAAACAATTTAGAAAACTGAAACTTCTAGCTTGAAATGAATGAAAAAAATGAATGTCACATAATGGTTCAACCTCTGGCTATGGAAAAAAGGAAATGTATAATTTATTTACACAAACGTCAATAGCAGTTCTCATCAATTTAACCACTGTATCAATAAGCTTCAATGTCTAAGCTACATTTTTCTCCAATTTCACTATTTTCCTTCACATTTTCAATTGTGTCTGAAGGTTCTACTTCAAGAGTGATTGTTTTTCCAGTAAGGGTCTTCACATCTTGGTTACATCCACACACATTTAGGCACCCCACTCTGAGCCTTCGAGGAGGATGCTTTACTTGTGGTGCTGACTTCTCACATGTCGTAGAAGGCGACTAATAGGGATGGGAGCAGGGGGCTGGAAACCCTCCCTTCCTTGTATTTTAACTTTCTAAAAGGGGAAACAGAAGAAGGAGTCACACGGGGAGTGCTCATCCTCCTCGAAAGCTTAGATTGGGGTGTCTAAATGTGTGTGGATGTAACCAAGATGAAAAAAAGGAGAGATAGGTAGTATGTTTGAGGAAAGAAACCTGGATGTTTTGGCTCTGAATGAAACGAAGCTCAAGGGTAAAGGATAAGAGTGGTTTGGGAATGTCTTGGGGGTAAGGGTAAAGTCATGGGTTAGTGAGAGGACAAGAGCAAGGGAATGAGTAGCACTACTACTGAAACAGGAGTGGTGGGAGTATGTGATAGAGTGTAAGAAAGTAAAATCTAGATTGATATGGGTAAAGCTGAAAGTGGATGGAGAGAGATGGGTGATTATTGGTGCATATGCACATGGGCATTAGAATAAAGATCATGAAAGGCAAGTGTTTTGGGAGCAGCTGAGTGAGTGTGTTAGTAGTTTTGATGCACGAGACCAGGTTATAGTGAAGGGTGATTTGAATGCAAAGGTGAGTAATGTAGCAGTTGAGGGAATGATTGGTGCACATGGGGGTGTTCGGTGTTATAAATGGAAATGGTGAAGAGCTTGTAGATTTATGTGCTGAAAAAGGACTGGTGATTGGGAATACCTGGTTTAAAAAGAGAGATATACATAAGTATATGTATGTAAGTATGAGAGATGGCCAGAGAGCGTTATTGGATTACGTGTTAATTGATAGGCGCGTGAGAGAGACTTTTGGATGTTATTGTGCTGCGAGGGGCAACTGGAGGGATGTATGATCATTATCTTGTGGAGGTGAAGGTGAAGATTTGTAGAGGTTTTCAGAAAAGAAGAGAGAATGTTGGGGTGAAAAGAGTGGTGAGAGTAGGTGAGCTTGGAAAGGAGACTTGTGTGAGGAAGTACCAGGAGAGACTGAGTACAGAATGGAAAAAGGTGAGAACAAAGGACGTAAAGGGAGTGGGGGAGGAATGGGATGTATTTAGGGAAACAGTGATGGCTTGCGCAAGGGATGCTTGTGTGGGAGGTGGGCAGATTAGAGAGGGTAGTGAGTGGTGGGATGAAGAAGTAAGATTATTAGTGAAAGAGTTGCGAGAGACATTTGGACAATTTTTGCAGGGAAATAATGCAAATGAGTGGGAGATGTATAAAAGAAAGAGGCAGGTGGTCAAGAGAAAGGTGCAAGAGTTGAAAAAGAGGGCAAATGAGAGTTGGGGTGAGAGAGTATCATTAAATTTTAGGGAGAATAAAAAGATGTTATGGAAGGAGGTAAATAAAGTGCGTAAGACAAGGGAACAAATGGGAACTTCAGTGAAGGGGGCTAATGGGGAGGTGATAACAAGTAGTGGTGATGTGAGAAGGAGATGGAGTGAGTATTTTGAAGGTTTGTTGAATGTGTTTGATGATAGAGTGGCAGATATAGGGTGTTTTGGTTGAGATGGTGTGCAAAGTGAGAGGGTTAGGGAGAATGATTTGGTAAACAGAGAAGAGGTAGTAAAAGCTTTGCGAAAGATGAAAGCCGGCAAAGCAGCGGGTTTGGATGGTATTGCTCAGGAATTTATTAAAAAAGGGGGTGAATGTATTGCTGACTGGTTGATAAGGTTATTTAATGTATGTATGACTCATGGTGAGGTGCCTGAGGATTGGCAGAATGCTTGCATAGTGCCATTGTACAAAGACAAAGGGGATGAAAGTGAGTGCTCAAATTACAGAGGTATAAGTTTTTTGATTATTCCTGGTAAATTATATGGGAGGGTATTGATTGAGAGGGTGAAGGCATGTACAGTGCATCAGATTGGGGAAGAGCAGTGTGGTTTCGTGGTCGAGGATGTGTGGATCAGGTGTTTGCTTTGAAGAATGTATGTGAGAAATACGTAGAAAAGCAAATGGATTTGGATGTAGCATTTATGGATCTGGAGAAGGCATATGATAGAGTTGATAGAGATGCTCTGTGGAAGGTATTAAGAATATATGGTGTGGGAGGCAAGTTGTTAGAAGTAGTGAAAAGTTTTTATCAAGGATGTAAGGCATGTGTACGTGTAGGAAGAGAGGAAAGTGATTGGTTCTCAGTGAATGTTGGTTTGCGGCAGGGGTGTGTGATGTCTCCATGGTTATTTGATTTGTTTATGGATGGGGTTGTTAGGGAGGTGAATGCAAGAGTTTTGGAAATAGGGGCAAGTATGCAGTCTGTTGTGGTTGAGAGAGCTTGGGAAGTGAGTCAGTTGTTGTTCACTGATGATACAGTGCTGGTGGCTGATTCGTGTGTGAAACTGCAGAAGCTGGTGACTGAGTTTGGTAAAGTGTGTGAAAGAAGAAAGCTGAAAGTAAATGTGAATAAGAGCAAGGTTATTAGGTACAGTAGGGTTGAGGGACAAGTCAATTGGAAGATAAGTTTGAATGGAGAAAAACTGGAGGAAGTGAAGTGTTTTAGATATCTGTTATTAGATTTGGCAGCGGATGGAATCATGGAAGCGGAAGTGAATCATAGGGTGGGGGAGGGGGCAAAAGTTCTGGGAGCGTTGAAGAGTGTGTGGAAGTCGAGAACATTATCTCGGAAAGCAAAAATGAGTATATTTGAAGGAATAGTGGTTCCAACAATGTTTTATGGTAGCAAGGCATGGGCTATAAATAGAGTTGTGCGGAGGAGGGTGGATGTGCTGGAAATGAGATGTTTGAGGTGGTTTGATCGAGTAAGTAATAATAAGGTAAGAGAGATGTGTGGTAATAAAAAGAGTGTGGTTGAGAGAGCAGAAGAGGGTGTGTTGAAATGGTTTGGTCACATGAAGAGAATGAGTGAGGAAAGACTGACTAAGAGGATATATGTGTCAGAGGTGAAGGGAACGAGGAGAAGTGGGAGACCAAATTGGAGGTGGAAAGATGGAGTGAAAATGATTTTGAGTGATCGGGGCCTGAACATGCAGGAGGGTGAAAGGCATGCAAGGAATAAAGTGAATTGGAACAATGTGGTATACCGGGGTCAACATGCTGTCAATGGATTGAACCAGGGCATGTTAAGCATCTGGGGTAAACCGTGGAAAGTTCTGTGGGGCCTGGATGTGGAAAGGGAGCTTTGGTTTCAGGTGCATTATTACATGACAGCTAGAGACTGAGTGTGAACAAATGCGGCCTTTGTTGTCTTTTCCTAGCGCTACCTCGCGCACATGCGGGGGGAGGGGGTTGTTATTTCATGTGTGGCAGGGTGGCAATGGGAATGAATAAAGGCAGACAATATGAATTATGTTTTTATTTTTTTTTATTATACTTTGTCGCTGTCTCCCGCGTTTGCGAGGTAGCGCAAGGAAACAGACGAAAGAAATGGCCCAACCCCCCCCCATACACATGTATATACATACGTCCACACACGCAAATATACATACCTACACAGCTTTCCATGGTTTACCCCAGACGCTTCACATGCCTTGCTTCAATCCACTGACAGCACGTCAACCCCGGTATACCACATCGCTCCAATTCACTCTATTCCTTGCCCTCCTTTCACCCTCCCGCATGTTCAGGCCCCTATCACACAAAATCTTTTTCACTCCATCTTTCCACCTCCAATTTGGTCTCCCTCTTCTCCTTGTTCCCTCCACCTCCGACACATATATCCTCTTGGTCAATCTTTCCTCACTCATCCTCTCCATGTGCCCAAACCACTTCAAAACACCCTCTTCTGCTCTCTCAACCACGCTCTTTTTATTTCCACACATCTCTCTTACCCTTACGTTACTCACTCGATCAAACCACCTCACACCACACATTGTCCTCAAACATCTCATTTCCAGCACATCCATCCTCCTGCGCACAACTCTATCCATAGCCCACGCCTCGCAACCATACAACATTGTTGGAACCACTATTCCTTCAAACATACCCATTTTTGCTTTCCGAGATAATGTTCTCGACTTCCACACATTCTTCAAGGCCCCCAGGATTTTCGCCCCCTCCCCCACCCTATGATCCACTTCCGCTTCCATGGTTCCATCCGCTGCCAGATCCACTCCCAGATATCTAAAACACTTCACTTCCTCCAGTTTTTCTCCATTCAAACTCACCTCCCAATTGACTTGACCCTCAACCCTACTGTACCTAATAACCTTGCTCTTATTCACATTTACTCTTAACTTTCTTCTTCCACACACTTTTCCAAACTCAGTCACCAGCTTCTGCAGTTTCTCACATGAATCAGCCACCAGCGCTGTATCATCAGCGAACAACAACTGACTCACTTCCCAAGCTCTCTCATCCCCAACAGACTTCATACTTGCCCCTCTTTCCAAAACTCTTGCATTTACCTCCCTAACAACCCCATCCATAAACAAATTAAACAACCATGGAGACATCACACACCCCTGCCGCAAACCTACATTCACTGAGAACCAATCACTTTCCTCTCTTCCTACACGCACACATGCCTTACATCCTCGATAAAAACTTTTCACTGCTTCTAACAACTTTCCTCCCACACCATATATTCTTAATACCTTCCACAGAGCATCTCTATCAACTCTATCATATGCCTTCTCCAGATCCATAAATGCTACATACAAATCCATTTGCTTTTCTAAGTATTTCTCACATACATTCTTCAAAGCAAACACCTGATCCACACATCCTCTACCACTTCTGAAACCACACTGCTCTTCCCCAATCTGATGCTCTGTACATGCCTTCACCCTCTCAATCAATACCCTCCCATATAATTTACCAGGAATACTCAACAAACTTATACCTCTGTAATTTGAGCACTCACTCTTATCCCCTTTGCCTTTGTACAATGGCACTATGCACGCATTCCGCCAATCCTCAGGCACCTCACCATGAGTCATACATACATTAAATAACCTTACCAACCAGTCAACAATACAGTCACCCCCTTTTTTAATAAATTCCACTGCAATACCATCCAAACCTGCTGCCTTGCCGGCTTTCATCTTCCGCAAAGCTTTCACTACCTCTTCTCTGTTTACCAAATCATCTTCCCTAACCCTCTCACTTTGCACACCACCTCGACCAAAACACCCTATATCTGCCACTCTATCATCAAACACATTCAACAAACCTTCAAAATACTCACTCCATCTCCTTCTCACATCACCACTACTTGTTATCACCTCCCCCTTTGC
Source organism: Panulirus ornatus (assembly GCF_036320965.1). Classification (NCBI taxonomy): domain Eukaryota; kingdom Metazoa; phylum Arthropoda; class Malacostraca; order Decapoda; family Palinuridae; genus Panulirus; species Panulirus ornatus. The sequence continues at coordinate 16,357,608 of NC_092230.1, read as the reverse complement.
GCCCTTCACTGAAGTTCCCATTTGCTCCCTTGTCTTACGCACTTTATTTACCTCCTTCCAGAACATCTTTTTATTCTCCCTAAAATTTAATGATACTCTCTCACCCCAACTCTCATTTGCCCTTTTTTTCACCTCTTGCACCTTTCTCTTGACCTCCTGTCTCTTTCTTTTATACATCTCCCACTCAATTGCATTTTTTCCCTGCAAAAATCGTCCAAATGCCTCTCTCTTCTCTTTCACTAATACTCTTACTTCTTCATCCCACCACTCACTACCCTTTCTAATCAACCCACCTCCCACTCTTCTCATGCCACAAGCATCTTTTGCACAATCCATCACTGATTCCCTAAATACATCCCATTCCTCCCCCACTCCCCTTACTTCCATTGTTCTCACCTTTTTCCATTCTGTACTCAGTCTCTCCTGGTACTTCCTCACACAGGTCTCCTTCTCAAGCTCACTTACTCTCACCACCCTCTTCACCCCAACATTCACTCTTCTTTTCTGAAAACCCATACAAATCTTCACCTTAGCCTCCACAAGATAATGATCAGACATCCCTCCAGTTGCACCTCTCAGCACATTAACATCCAAAAGTCTCTCTTTCGCATGCCTGTCAATTAACACGTAATCCAATAACGCTCTCTGGCCATCTCTCCTACTTACATAAGTATACTTATGTATATCTCGCTTTTTAAACCAGGTATTCCCAATCATCAGTCCTTTTTCAGCACATAACTCTACAAGCTCTTCACCATTTCCATTTACAACACTGAACACCCCATGTATACCAATTATTCCCTCAACTGCCACATTACTCACCTTTGCATTCAAATCACCCATCACTATGACCCGGTCTCGTGCATCAAAACCACTAACACACTCATTCAGCTGCTCCCAAAACACTTGCCTCTCTTGATCTTTCTTCTCATGCCCAGGTGCATATGCACCAATAATCACCCACCTCTCTCCATCAACTTTCAGTTTTACCCATATTAATCGAGAATTTACTTTCTTACACTCTATCACATACTCCCACAACTCCTGTTTCAGGAGTATTGCTACTCCTTCCCTTGCTCTTGTCCTCTCACTAACCCCTGACTTTACTCCCCAGACATTCCCAAACCACTCTTCCCCTTTACCCTTGAGCTTCGTTTCACTCAGAGCCAAAACATCCAGGTTCCTTTCCTCAAACATACTACCTATCTCTCCTTTTTTCACATCTTGGTTACATCCACACACATTTAGGCACCCCACTCTGAGCCTTCGAGGAGGATGAGCACTCCCCGCGTGACTCCTTCTTCTGTTTCCCATTTTAGAAAGTTAATACAAGGAGGGGAGGATTTCTGGCCCCCCGCTCCCGTCCCCTCTAGTCGCTTTCTACGACACGCGAGGAATACGTGGGAAGTATTCTTTCACCCCTATCCCCAAGGATAATATACATATATATATACATATACACATGCACACACATACACATACATATGCACATATACACACACCCACACATACATATATATACATATGAGAAATGTAAGAAACAATTTAGAAAACTGAAACTTCTAGCTTAAAATGAATGAAAAAAAAGAATGTCACATAATGGTTCAACCTCTGGCTATGGAAAAAAGGAAATGTATAATTTATTTACACAAACGTCAATAGCAGTTCTCATCAATTTAACCACTGTATCAATAAGCTTCAATGTCTAAGCTACATTTTTCTCCAATTTCACTATTTTCCTTCACATTTTCAATTGTGTCTGAAGGTTCTACCTCAAGAGTGATTGTTTTTCCAGTAAGGGTCTTCACATCTTGGTTACATCCACACATTTAGGCACCCCACTCTGAGCCTTCGAGGAGGATGCTTTACTTGTGGTGCTGACTTCCCTCTTTAAATTTGATCGCCGTTTCCCGCGTAGTTCACTTTCTTCTGGTCTCCTTGCGTCTCCTTCGCCCCGATGGCTCTTCCAAAAGCCACCTTACTTTCTTCACATTTCTATGCTTCAGACATGGAGAAGGTAGTTTGCGATCCCGATTCTGAATAAAATCATAAGACACTGAAGCCAACTGGGTCTCTATGAAAGGAGAGAACTTTACTCTGTGTACTTGATATCCATGTCCCTTAAGATTAAAGACTGCTTGCCCAGGCTGTCTTGAATCCCAGTCATGGATGGCACCATCAGTGCCTGCTGTGGCAATATCATTTTGATGTACTTGCACCAACGACAACTCAAGACTTCCCCATCACAAGCACGTATTGTCACCAATGGCTGAAGCTTCTTTTTTGCATTCCATATTCTAAGTGTCCCATCACTTTAAATGCCAGAGAAGAAATCAGCCAGACAGATGTGGAGACCAAACAGCTTGATATACCAAAGCTTCATGGCTAAACACTGTCAGTAAAGATTCTCCATGATTTGGATCCCATTGAAACAAGTTTGAAGGTTAGTTAATCTGATATGTAGAATGAATACCATCAGCTGTTCATGGATATTTTAATTATGTACATTTGTATATATGTATATGTCTGTGTGTGTATATATATGTATACGTTGAGATGTATAGGTATGTATATTTGAGTATGTAGACATGTATGTATATACGTGTGTGTGTGTGTGTGGGTTGGGCCATTCTTTCGACTGTTTCCTTGTGCTACCTCGCTAACGCGGGAGACAGCGACAAAGTAATAGCATTCATGTACATATATGTGTATGCATATCAGTGGATGAGTCTTTTTTTATCTGTTTCCTGGTACTACTTCACTGATGCAGGATACAGCAATCAAGTATAATAATGATGAAATATATGAATATATATATATTACTTGGGATGGGGGAGAAGAAATACTTCTCATGTATTCCCTGCATGTCATAGAAGGCGACTAAAGGGGGCAGGAGCAGGGGGCTGGAAACTCCCCCTTCCTTGTAATTAAATTTCTAAAAGAGGAAGCAGAAGGAGGAGTCTTGCAGGGAGTGCTCATCCTCCTTGAAGGCTCAGATTGGGGTGTCTAAATGTGTGTGGATGTAACCAGGATGAGGAAAAAGGAGAGATATGTAGTATGTTTGAGGAAAGGAACCTGGATGTTTTGGCTCTGAGTGAAACGAAGCTCAAGGGTAAGGGGGAAGAGTGGCTTGGGAATGTTTTTAGAGTAAAGTCAGGGTTTGATGAGAGGAAAAGAGCGAAGGAAGGAGTAGCATTCCTCCTGAAGCAGGAGTTGTGGAAATATGTGATCGAGTGTAAAAAGTAAACTCTAGATTGATATGGGTAAAACTGAAAGTGGATGGAGAGAGATGGGTGATTATTGGTGCTTATGCACCTGGTCATGAGAAAAAGATCATGAGAGGCAGGTGTTTTGGGAGCAGCTGAGTGAGTGTGTTAGCAGCTTTGATGCACGAGACCGAGTTACATTGATGGGTGATTTGAATGCAAAGGTGAGTAATATGGTAGTTGAGGGTATAATTGGTGTACATGGGGTGTTCAGTGTTTGAAATGGAAATGGTGAAGAGCTTGTGGATTTATGTGCTGAAAAAGGACTGGTGATTAGGAATACCTGGTTTGGAAAGAAAAACATAGAAAGTATACGTATGTGAGTAGGAGAGATGGCCAGAGGGCGTTATTGGATTACGTGTTAATAGATGTGTAAAAGAGCGACTTTTGGATGTTAATGTGCTGAGAGGGGTAGTTGGAGGGATGTCTGAAAACTATCTTGTGGAGGCAAAGGTGAAGATTTGTAGAGGTTTTCAGAAAAGAAGAGAGAGTATTGGGGGAAGAGAATGGTGAGGGTAAGTGAGCTTGGAAAGGAGATACGTGTAAGGAAGTACGAGGAGAGATTGAGTGCAGAATGGCAAAAGGTGAGAGCAAATGATGTAAAGGGAGTGAGGGAGGAATGGGATGTATTTAGGGAAGCAGTGATGGCTTGCACAAAAGATGCATGTAGCATGAGAAACGTCGAAGGTGGGCAGATTAGAAAGGGTAGTGAATGGTGGGATGAAGAAGTGAGATTCTTAGTGAAAGAGAAGAGAGAGGTGTTTGGACAATTTTTGCTGGGAATTTTTGCATAGGCAAGGAAACAAGTTTAAGTTTAGCATATACAGAAAACCTGCCAATGTATGCTCATATATCCATTATTACTCATCTCAACATGACAGAGTTAAATTATCATATCAATCTATGTTCCTTAGGGCATTACTTATTTGCAGTCCGGAGTTTATTGATGAGTTTGAGAAGATATATTCTATTGGATCTAAGTTAAAGTACCCTAGATCTTTCATTGATAAATCCCTTAAGTTAGCAAAGAAATCATTTTATAGAGTAGAGCCCAAACCTCCCACTGACACCAAGAATCTTTTAGTTCTCCCTTTTGATAATGATTTTACTTGACTTCCCATGTTGCTTAAATCCTTTAATGTAAATATTGCCTTCAGCAATAATAATACTACTATAAGGAATATCTTAATCAGGAATTCACCAGAAAATTCTCCTGGATGCATCTATAAAGTGCCATGTGGAAATTGTGATAAATTTCATGTTGGGCAGACTGGTAAAGGATCTTTCTGTTAGACCTAAGCAACATAAATGTAGTATAAGGACGGTACAATAATCAAATGCCTTGTTTATTCATGTCAGAAACTATGATCATTGTATTGACTGGAGTAATGCCATCTCAGTTATTAACTCTATTACCACGAGAAATATCATTGAATCTTCTATTATTGAATACACAAAGAATTGTAATCTTAATATTAGTGATTGTCTATGCAAATTAGATAACTTTATTGTTGACAAAATTTGTAAAATGATAAGTTTATGAATGCTCCTTGTCTGTCTTGGACAATCACATGTTTACCAAATGGCATCCTAGCTTCGTCTCTTTGATATATGTCAACTGACTGTTATATTTCTCTCGTGTCCCCCTGATGATGTTATTTTCTCTCTTGTGTCTCCCCTGGTGATGTGATTATTACATGAAAGTGCACTTGGGAACTTATCGTGTTGCATTTTCCCCGTGGACTCATAGAAATATGTAAGTATATGTTGAAATGTATGGATGTATATATGTGTGTGTGGGCGTTTATGTATATTCATGTGTATGTGGTTGGGTTGGGCCATTCCTCGTCTGTTTCCTTGCACTACCTTGCTAATGCAGGAAATGGTGATCAAGCATAATTAATATATGAATATGTATATATTTATTTTTTTATCATACTTAATCGCCGTCTACCATGTTAGCGAGGTAGCACAAGGAAACAGATGAAAGAATGGCCTAAACTCACCCACATACACGTATATACATAAACGCCCTCACACACACATATACATTTCAACGTATACATACACAGACATATAGATATATACACATGTGCCTATTCATACTTGCTGCCTTCATCCATTCATGTCGCCACCCCGCCACACATGAAATAGCACAACACACACACACACAGGGTATGAGGTAGCACTAGGACATGACAAAAAAGGCCACATTCGTTCACACTCAGTATCTAGCTGTCATGTGTAATGCATCCAAACCACAGCTCCCTTTCCACATCCAGGCCCCACAAAACTTTCCATGGTTTACCCCAGATGCTTCACATGCCCTGGTTCAATCCATTGACAGCACGTTCATCCCGGTATACCACATCGCTACAATTCACTCTATTCCTTGAACACCTTTCATTCTCCTGTATGTTCAGGCCCCAGTCGCTTAAAATCTTTTTCACTCCATCCGTCCACCTCCAATTTGGTCTCCCACTTGTCGTTCCCTCTACCTCCTCTACCTCTGACACATATATCCTCTTTGTCAATCTTTCCTCACTCATTCTCTCCATGTGACCAAACCATTTCAACACACCCTCTTCCACTCTCTCATCCACTCTTTTTATTATCACACATCTCTCTTACCCTTTCATTACTTACTTGATCATACCACCTCACACCACATATTGTCCTCAAACTTCTCATTTCCAACACATCCACCATCCTCTGCACAACCCTATCTGTAGCCCATGCATTGCAACCATATAACATTTTTGGAACCACTGATCCTTCAAACATACCCATTTTTGCACTCTGAGATAACATTCTCGCCTTCCACACATTCTTCAGTGCTCCCAGAACCTTCACCCCCTCCCCCACCCTGTGACTCACTTCTGCTTCCATGGTTCCATCCGTTGCCTATTTCATTCCCATATATCTAAAACACTTCGCTTCCTCCAGTTTTTCTCCATTCACACTTACCTCCCAATTAACTTGTCCCTCAACCCTACTGAACCTAATAACCTTGCTCTTATTCACATTTACTCTCAGCTTTCTCCTTTCACACTTTTTACCAATCACCAACTTCTGCAGTTTCTCACCTGAATCAGCCACCAGTGCTGTATCATCAGCGAGCAACAACTGACTTTTTTTCCCAAACCCCTCTCATCCAGAACAGACTGCATACTTGCCCCTGTCTTCAAGACTCTTGCATGCACCTCCCTAACCTAAACATCCATAAACAAATTAAGTACCCATGGAGACATTATGCACCCTTGCCGCAAACCGACATTCACTGAGAACCAGTCACTTTCCTCTCTTCCTACTCATACACATGCCTTATATCCTTGGTAAAAACTTTTCACTGCTTCTAGCAACTTACCTCCCACACCATATACTTTTAAGAGCTTCCTCAAAGCATCTCTATCAACACTATTATATGCCTTTTCTAAGTCCATAAATGCTACATACAAATCCATTGGTCTTTCTAATTGTTTCTCACACATTTTTCAAAGCAAACACCTCATTCACACATCCTCTATCACTTCTGAAACCACACTGCTCTTCCTCAATCTGATGCTCTGTACATACCTTCAACCCCTCAATCAATACCCTCCCATATAATTTCTTGGAATACTCAACAGACATATGCCACTGTAGTTTGAGCACTCACCCGTATCCCCTTTGCATTTGTACAAAGGCACTATGCATGCATTCTGCCAATCCTCAGGCACTTCACCATGATCTGTACATAAATTGAGCACCCATACCAGACTATCAACCACATAGTCATCCCCTTTTTTAATAAATTCCACTGCAATACCATTGAAACCCACTGCCTTAACGAATTTCATCTTCCACAAAGCTTTTACTACCTCTCTCTCTCTCAACCATACCATTCTCCCTAATCCTCTCGCTTCGCATTCCACCCCGACCCAAAACACCCTACATCTGCCATTCTATCATCAAACACATTCAACAAACCTTCAAAATGCTCACTCCATCTCCTCACATCATCACTACCTGTTACTACTTCCTCCCTTGTCCCTTCACCGATGTTCTTATTTGTTCTCTTGTCTTATGCACGTTATTTACCTCTTTTTTTTTTTCTTCTTTTTTAGATTCCAGTAATGGACAAAGGTTCACTTCAAGGCTAGGCCTCAATTGAAATAGAGAGAATTATGAAAGAAAAAAAGACAAAGGAAAGTGTATATGAATTTTAGAGGAAGTGAAAAGATTGTACTTTAACGTGCCAAGCCATAGTTATTGGGAAAGATATGGGAAGGTAGAAAGTTCCAAAGCTTTGAGGTGTAGGGAAAGAAAAAGTTATCAAAACGGCCCACCCTTGAATTGCCAACTGCCACAGAGCAATCATGTGTCTTTATGAGTCGGACTGCTTTCAGCTCAACTTCGTAAGTATGGATGTAGAACTAGAACTTCTTACAAGGACAAATTTATCCTTTTTTTAAATGAAACAACTGTTCAGAAGAAAAGAAGTTTTGACCTCAAAACAGGACACCCAGTTTTGTAGAGGCAGACTTAGCTATTCCCATAATGTGGGGTTTCCAAGAAAGAGTGGATTTTACAGTAATGCCTAGTGTGTTCATTTAGTCAAGAGGTGGAACTGCAGAACTGTCAATGGAGAGACAAGGGTTATGAGGAGTTTTCGATACAGAGATGGGTAGAAACTGGGTCTTTGAGGCATTAAACTTGATTGGATTTCATCTAACCCACAGAGATATCCTGAGTTTATTCAGTAAGATATGAGAAGATGAGATGCAGATTGAGTGAGAGAAGAAGAAACAGAATTGGAGGATGTGCATGAAAGCAGTGTTTGAGTGTATTTGATTGTAGAGGAGAGGAACTCATTGGAAAAAGAAAAAGTGGATGGGACAGGACAAAACCTTGAGGTTCACTACTGTTGATGGAGAAAATGGGAGAGGCTGATCCACTAGTAACCACATAGGTAGGTTGGATAGAGGTGAAAGATAGATATGAAGGAGCAAAGCGAGGGCAGGAAGCCAAAAGAGGAGAACTTAGAGGTGAGACCCCCCAATGCCACACCATTTTGACAGCTTTGGATATGTAAAGTGCAACTACATATGACTCCCCAAAATCTTTCAAGGATGATGACCAGACAGTAGCACAATAGGAAAGAATGTCAACAATGGATCTCGCCCTTCGGAAGCCATACTAGTGATCAGAGAGAAGATTGTGTTTTGAAGTATGTAAGGATATGGGAGTTGAGGAGGGATTCAAAGACTTTAAAAATGTTAGATATCAAAGCAATGGTATGATAGTTAGAGGGGTCAGAAGTCACCCTTCCAGGTAGGTATGTATCAATGCTTGCTTCCAAGGAGAAGGAAAAGTTTTGTTTTTGAATAGAAATGAAACAGATGAGCAAGCACAGGTGCAAGTTCAGAGGCACACTCTTTCAATACATAGGGATGGATGCCATCAGGACCATAATCCTTGCTTGTGTCCAGATAGAGAAGCACTTTTTGAACAGTCCAGAAAGAGATTACAGGTAGGGGCATAGGATGAATGAATGTTAGAGTTATCCAGGGTGGAGTTAGAGGAGAAACAAGAACCAAAGAGAGTTGCTTTGTGTATGGGAGAGACATCTATAGCACTGTCAGAACGGAAAAGTGAAGGAAAAGTAGAGGGACATTGTGCTGGATAGGATTTGTGGGTGGTTGAAGCTCTCTAGGATGTGTTGTGTGAGGTCAGTTTGTAGTATGTTAGTGGGGTGATTAGGTCTGAAACCATGTTGTGTAGGTAAAAGTAGGATGCTTCATTTTATTCTGTTGTGGATCAGTTTTTTACAGAGTTTGAGTTTGGAAGACAGAGGTGATTTAGGGTGACAGGAGGAGGGGGAGGTGGATGGTTTGGAGGGTTTTAGGATTGGTTTTATGTTAGCAAGTTTACAAATGTTAGGTATTTTATGTAACCAGGAGTGGTTGAACTTGTCTGTAAGTCTTCGGAATGCAACTGGGCCTGACTGTTGTACATGAAAGTTTTACATGTCAGCACCTGTTGCAGGAGTTTTTATTGCATTACTTGTATCATTGGGAGTGAAGGGTGGGCAGGCAGGTATATCTGGATGGATTTTGTGTAGGTGTTTCATGACTTTCCTGTTTAGGGGTGAGGTTGGTATATGGTTTATGAGTAGTGTTTCATTAGTATATTTTTGTGTTTTCTCGTAGAAGGGATGACACTAGAGTGGGTCACAGATGCTTTATGAGTGATATTTTCATTGGCACAGTGAGTGTGGATCCTCTCTAAAATTCTTCACATTTCATTTTAAGGCCTTGCCTCAATGTGGACTTTTGTCTGTAATTGGAGCCACCAACATAAAAGAGAAAATAATTCAAGTTTAACCATGTCATTCTCAGCTGTAGATGGTAAACACTGGTTTCTTTACTCTGTATGTATCAGCACTGCATGTATCAGCAAGAGAGTGGATATGTGCAAGTGAGGCCATTATCTGTTTGTTACTAAAGCTTCCCTCCTGGCAGTAAAAGCAGTTATGTGTGGGAAAAGGTCATTCTTTGCTTGAAAAACTTGAAGTACAGATCCAAGCATGTATATCAGTCCACTCATACAGGTCTCTGATTTTTTACTCGAGTATATGCATCTTGAAGAGCTGCTTTTTTTTCTGCAATATTTATGAATTGATGAGTACTTGGTGTAGATTGATTCTTGTGTCACAGGGTCAGTCTGGTTGTCACTCAGACAGTCATAGTACTTACATCTTTCAAGGACAAAAAGAAGTCTTTTGTGCTTGAGGATTGTAAATAATTTTGTATTGCAGGTGCTCCTGATTTGACTGAAGCTATTCATCATGTGAGTGAAGCTTACTCTGATATTGGGACAGTATTTGAGGAGGAACCAAAACATGATTGGGATCCGTTATGTCATCTCCTCTTTGAATACCGAGGCCTTATAGATGGCTTTCCTAGTGTCATATCAATAACCAAGGTTTGTTGCATTACCTCTGTATAAAGCTGATAGTGGTAGGATTTTTGTATATAATATCTTGAAAAATACTTATAACTTAACTGTTGGTACCTATGCCTTCAGTAATTTTTAGATGGGTACTATCTGGTTATTATGTCTATTCCTGGAGTCTCTTTTCTAAGCCTAACAGTCAAGCTGAATGTACAATAGCTCTCACACTTCGTCAAGATTTCAGTTTTGACTCCATTATAGTGGTAAACCCAGTAATGATAGTTTAGGGTCTGCTAGATCATCACAAACAGCTGATTACTTGGATATTTTATTTCACAGACTTTGCTAATATTTTCCTTGTTGCCAAAATTCACCACTGGGATACAGCACTTTTACTTCTGTTTCATATAACCATCAGTAATAGGAATAGTATTGACCATCACTGTGCAGACATCAAAATGGAAGCTTCACTCTTACAAGTATTTCTTCAACAGCTTTATGTTTTATATAGTGAGGTTAGGAATGCTTTTGGATTTTGTTTTGGACGTTATTCCTATGGAGTTGGCTGTTTTTATTGTTCATGTATTTTGTTTGAAAGGTCCATGAAGATGGCAAACTGGACTCGTTTGACTTAAGTTTTCAGTCCATTTGATAGTTGACATTGATTGAATTTTGAGTCATTTATATCCAAGCCATATGCGGAGTGAGATAACCTCCAGCAGTAAGGAAGTGAAGATATGATTGACTTTAGAATAAAGAGGTGAAGTCATAGTGATTTTAGTGGCCAGCTTCTGCATGTCTTACCTGAGGTCTAATGGATTTAGAATGACATTGACAAGTCTGATTCAGATATTGGATTGTAATTACTTGATAATGTGAAGTTGCTTGAAAAGTAGAAATGTAGCTTCATCATTTCACCAGTTTTAGGCACAGGTAAGAAATGTATTCATGTGTAAATACACTGACTATTCAGCAAGGCCAGTGACATAAGAAATGCACTATTATTGCATATTGATACCATGGATCTTTCTCTCATGGATTTGATTTCACTGCAGAATCAAAGTATTTATTTCCTCTGAATCTCCTAGCTTAAGGTGAATACATCAGCTTGTGTATGTCTGTGATAACCAGATGAAAAAGAACAAAGTTTCTCATGCCTAGAAATAGTTTTTTGTGCAAGTTACTTATGGAGGAATCTTGACTTCATTGATATGAGAAATTCATTCTTTAATTCTGATTTTAATCTTGAATCTTGCTTCCATCTGATTTTTACAGGGAGCTATAGCAAAAAGAAGACAAGTTGAAAAGGAGGCTAATGAAGGCCGGCTAGATTATGATCAAGTGCCTCCCATGGTCAGACGTTCAGACACAATAGCATATGCCCTTCATGCAGAGGTGTCTCACTTCCATCAAGAGCGAACCAGAGACTTCAAGAGAGCCATGACCTCGTTCCTTACTGAGCAGATTAACTTTTATCAGAAGGTAACTTACTTGATTTAGTTGAAAATAGCTTGGAAAGTTTAGTATGTATTTCGTCATCCATTTGTCGTAGATTTGCCTTATTTGTTTCAAATTTCATTTGGTTAGTAATTTCAAAAATTCTTGAATACTGCAATATAGTTTAATCTTTTTACCCATTAAATGCCATTAACCCCCTGCCTGTTATTTCTACTCTTCTTCCCATCCTTCCTTCCCCTTTTCCTCCTTCTCCCCACCTTTCTTTCTCCTCTTCCTTCTTTTTCCTCTCCTTTCCTCCTCCATTTCTTTCTCCTCCCTCTTCACCCTCTTGTTTGTACCTCACATCCCTTTCCTCCATCTCCTTCCTATTGTCCTCCTCCTCCTTCTCCTTCGTGTCATCATTTTCCTCCTACATTTCCTTCTTCTCTTCCTCCTCCTCAGTATTCTGTTCAGCAGAATACTTGCAAACATCCACACACCCCTTCATGATGACTGCTACTACAACACTCCATTGTTGATACTTCCATATTGTCCATTTAGAGTACCTAGCTGCCTATTATTTATATATTTATTATACTTAATGGCTGTCTCCTGCATCAGCGAGGTAGCGCCAGGAAACAGACAAAAAAAGGCTCATCCACTCATTTTTATGTATTATACTTTGTCGTTGTCTCCCGCGTTAGTGAGGTAGTGCAAGGAAACAGATGAAACAATGGCCCAACCCACCCACATACACATGTATATGCATACACGTCCATACGCACATATACATACCTATACATCTCAACGTATACATACATATATACACACACAGACATATACATATATACACATGTACACAATTCATATTGTCTACCCTTATTCATTCCCATTGCCACCCCACCACACATAAAATATCAACCCCCTCCCCTCGCATGTGCGCAAGGTAGTGCTAGTGCGCAAGGTAGTGCTAGGAAAAGACAAAAAAGGCCACATTCATTCACACTCAGTCTCTAGCTGTCATTTATAATGCACCAAAACCACAGCTTCCTTTCCACATCCAGGCCCCACAAAACTTTCCATGCCTTACCCCAGACGCTTCACATGCCCTGGTTCAATCCATTGACAGCACGCCGACCCCAGTATACTACATCGTTCCAATTCACTCTATTCCTTGCACACCTTTCACCCTCCTGCATGTTCAGGCCCCAATCATTCAAAATCTTTTTCACTCCATCTTTCCACCTCCAATTTGGTTTCCCACTTCTCCTCATTCCCTCCACCTCTGACACATATATCCTCTTTGTCAATCTTTCCTCACTCATTCTCTCCATGTGACCAAACCATTTGAAAATACCCTCTTCTGCTCTCTCAGCCACTCTTTTTATTACTACACATCTCTCTTACCCTATTATTACTTACTCGATCAAACCACCTCACCCCACATATTGTCCTCAAACATCTCATTTCTAGCATATCCACCCTCCTCTGCACAACTCTATCTATAGCCCATGCCTCGCAACCATATATCATTGTTGGAACCACTATTCCTTCAAACAAACCCATTTTGCTTTCCAAGATAACATTCTCGACTTCCACACATTCTTCAACGCACCCAGAACTTTCACCCCCTACCCTACCCTATGATTCACTTCTGCTTCCATGGTTCCATCCGCTGCCAAATCCACTCCCAGATATCTAAAACACTTCACTTCCTCCAGTTTTTCTCCATTCAAACTTACCTCCCAATTGGCTTGTCCCTCAACCCTACAGTACCTAATAACCTTGCTCTTATTCACATTTACTCTCAGCTTTCTTCTTTCACACACTTTACCAAACTCAGTCAACAGCTTCTGTGGTTTCTCACACGAATCAGCCACCAGCACTGTATCATCATTGAACAACGACTGACTTACTTCCCAAGCTTTCTCATCCACAACAAACTGCGTACTTGCCCCTTTCCAAAACTCTTGCATTCACCTCCTTAACAACCCCATCCATAAACAAATTAAACAACCATGGAGACATCACGCACCCCTGCCACAAACCAACATTCACTGAGAACCAATCACTTTCCTCTCTTCCTACACGTGCACATGCCTTACATCCTCGATAAAAACTTTTCACTGCTTCTAACAACTTGCCTCCCACACCATATATTCTTAATACCTTCCACAGAGCATGTCTATCAACTATATCATATGCCTTCTCCAGATTCATAAATGCTACATACAAATCCATTTGCTTTTCTAAGTATTTCTCATATACATTCTTCAAACAAACTCCTGATCCACTCATCCTCTACCATTTCTGAAACCACATTGCTTTTCCCCAATCTGATGCTCTGTACATGCCTTCACCCTCTCAATCAATACCCTCCCATATAATCTCCCAGGAATACTCAACAAACCTATACCTCTGTAATTTGAGCACTCACTCTTATCCCCTTTGCCTTTGTACGGTGGCACTATACACGCATTCCGCTAATCCTCAGGCACCTCACCATGAGTCATACATACATTAGATAACCTTACCAACCAGTCAACAATACAGTCACCCCCTTTTTTAATAAATTCCACTGCAATACCATCCAAACCCGCTGCCTTGCTCGCTTTCATCTTCGCAAAGATTTTGCAACCTCTTCTCTGTTAACCAAATTATTCTCCCTAACCCTTTCACTTTGCACACCACCTCAACCAAAACACCCTATATCTACTACTCTATCATCAAACATATTCAACAAACCATCAAAATACTCACTCCATCTCCTTCTTACATCATCTCTACTTGTTATCACCTCCCCATTTGCCCCCTTCACTGAAGTTCCCATTTGTTCCCTTGTCTTACGCACTTTATTTACCTCCTTCCAAAACATCTTTTTATTCTCCCTAAAATTTAATGATACTCTCTCACCCCAACTCTCATTTGCCCTCTTTTTCACCTCTTGCACCTTTCTCTTGACCTCCTGCCTCTTTCTTTTATACATCTCCCATTCATTTGCATTATTTCCCTGCAAAAATCGTCCAAATGCCCCTCTCTTCTCTTTCACTAATGATCTTATTTCTTCATCCCACCACTCACTACCCTTTCTAATCTGCCCACCTCCCACCCTTCTCATGCCACAAGCATCTTTTGCGCAAGCCATCACTGCTTCCCTAAATACATCCCATTCCTCCCCCACTCCCCTTACGTCCTTTGTTCTCACCTTTTTCCATTATGTACTCAGTCTCTCCTGGTACTTCCTCACACAAGTCTCCTTCCCAAGCTCACTTACTCTCACCACTCTCTTCACTTCAACAGTCTCTCTTCTTTTCTGAAAACCTCTACAAATCCTCACCTTCGCCTCCACAAGATAACGATGACATCCCTCCAGTTGCACCTCTCAGCTCATTAACATCCAAAAGTCTCTCTTTCGCACACCTATCAATTAACACGTAATCCAATAACGCTATCTGGCCATCTCTCCTACTTACATACGTATACTTATGTATTTTTTTTTTTTTTTATACTTTGTCGCTGTCTCCCGCGTTTGCGAGGTAGCGCAAGGAAACAGACGAAAGAAATGGCCCAACCCCCCCATACACATGTATATACATACGTCCACACACGCAAATATACATACCTACACAGCTTTCCATGGTTTACCCCAGACGCTTCACATGCCTTGATTCAATCCACTGACAGCACGTCAACCCCGGTATACCACATCGCTCCAATTCACTCTATTCCTTGCCCTCCTTTCACCCTCCTGCATGTTCAGGCCCCGATCACACAAAATCTTTTTCACTCCATCTTTCCACCTCCAATTTGGTCTCCCTCTTCTCCTTGTTCCCTCCACCTCCGACACATATATCCTCTTGGTCAATCTTTCCTCACTCATCCTCTCCATGTGCCCAAACCACTTCAAAACACCCTCTTCTGCTCTCTCAACCACGCTCTTTTTATTTCCACACATCTCTCTTACCCTTACGTTACTCACTCGATCAAACCACCTCACACCACACATTGTCCTCAAACATCTCATTTCCAGCACATCCATCCTCCTGCGCACAACTCTATCCATAGCCCACGCCTCGCAACCATACAACATTGTTGGAACCACTATTCCTTCAAACATACCCATTTTTGCTTTCCGAGATAATGTTCTCGACTTCCACACATTCTTCAAGGCCCCCAGAATTTTCGCCCCCTCCCCCACCCTATGATCCACTTCCGCTTCCATGGTTCCATCCGCTGCCAGATCCACTCCCAGATATCTAAAACACTTCACTTCCTCCAGTTTTTCTCCATTCAAACTCACCTCCCAATTGACTTGACCCTCAACCCTACTGTACCTAATAACCTTGCTCTTATTCACATTTACTCTTAACTTTCTTCTTCCACACACTTTACCAAACTCAGTCACCAGCTTCTGTAGTTTCTCACATGAATCAGCCACCAGTGCTGTATCATCAGCGAACAACAACTGACTCACTTCCCAAGCTCTCTCATCCCCAACAGACTTCATACTTGCCCCTCTTTCCAAAACTCTTGCATTTACCTCCCTAACAACCCCATCCATAAACAAATTAAACAACCATGGAGACATCACACACCCCTGCCGCAAACCTACATTCACTGAGAACCAATCACTTTCCTCTCTTCCTACACGTACACATGCCTTACATCCTCGATAGAAACTTTTCACTGCTTCTAACAACTTTCCTCCCACACCATATATTCTTAATACCTTCCACAGAGCATCTCTATCAACTCTATCATATGCCTTCTCCAGATCCATAAATGCTACATACAAATCCATTTGCTTTTCTAAGTATTTCTCACATACATTCTTCAAAGCAAACACCTGATCCACACATCCTCTACCACTTCTGAAACCACACTGCTCTTCCCCAATCTGATGCTCTGTACATGCCTTCACCCTCTCAATCAATACCCTCCCATATAATTTACCAGGAATACTCAACAAACTTATACCTCTGTAATTTGAGCACTCACTCTTATCCCCTTTGCCTTTGTACAATGGCACTATGCACGCATTCTGCCAATCCTCAGGCACCTCACCATGAGTCATACATACATTAAATAACCTTACCAACCAGTCAACAATACAGTCACCCCCTTTTTTAATAAATTCCACTCTCTTTTTAAATCAGGTATTCCCAATCACCAGTCCTTTTTCATCACATAAATCTACAAGCTCTTCACCATTACCATTTACAACACTGAATACCCCACGTACACCAATTATTCCCTCAACTGCCACATTACTCACCTTTGCATTCAAATCACCCATCACGATAACTCATGATCTTTCTTCTCATGCCCAGGTGCATATGCACCAATAATCACCCATCTCTCTCCATCCACTTTCAGTTTTACCCATATCAGTCTAGAGTTTTCTTTCTTACACTCTATCACATATTTTTTGGGCAGTTATATAGTAGACATCCATCTTTTATTACTTTAAATAATACCGTTTTTTTACTCTACAGGAGGGAACAGGTATGTCTTTCATATGGCACATCTTCTCACTAACCCCGTACTTAACTTCCAAGACATTCCCAAACCACTCTTCCCCTTTACCCTTGAGCTTCGTTTCACTCAGAATCAAAACATCCAGGTTCCTTTCCTCAAACATACTACCTATCTCTCCTTTTTTCTCATCTTGGTTACATCCACACACATTTAGACACCCCAGTCTGAGCCTTTGAGGATGATGAGCACTCCCCGCGTGACTCCTTCTTCGGTTTTCCCGTTTAGAAAGTTAAAATACAAGGAGGGGAGGTTTTCTTGCTCCCTGCTCCCATTCCCTTTAGTCACCTACAATGCGTGAGGAATGCTTGGGAAGTATTCTTTCTCCCCTATCCCCATATATACACATGTACATATTCACACTTGCCTGCCTTCATCCACTCCTGTCACTACCCCGCTCCACAGGAAACATCATCACTACCCCAGCAAGGTAGTGCCAGGAAAAACAGACAAAAAAAAGGCCACATTCGTTCATGCTCAGTCTCTAGCTGTCATATATAATGCACCGAAACCACAACTCCCTATCCACATCCAGGCATCACAGACCTTTCCATGGTTTACCCCTGATGCTTCACATGCTCTGGTTCAGTCCATTGATAGCACGTCAACCCCAGTATGCCACATCGTTACAGTTCACTCTATTCCTTGCACGCCTCTCTTTCTCCTGTATGTTCAGGCCCCAATCACTCAAAATCTTTTTCATTCCATCCTTCTACCTGTTCCCTCCACCTCTGACTCATATATCCTCTTTGTCAATCTTTCCTCACTCATTCTCTCCTTATGTCTAAACCATTTCAACACACCCTCTTCTGCTCTCTCAACCACACTCTGTGATTAGATTTTATCTTGAAATAGTTAGTGCTTAGCACTCCATGCATTTATTGGTTGTTTGATGATAGTATCATTAACAATGCATATTTGTCAGTTTGAGGCTCATTTGGAACCATTTTTAGCCGTTTCATTAGTTTTCTTTTAAAAGTTTCTGTACTCCATGTAGCTTTTATTTTAACCATGCAAGACATTGGAAAGCTCCTTCTCCCCCTCCTTTCTTTTTGTCTTCTTCTTCTTCCTTTCCTCTTCTTCTTTGTCTTTTCTTCTGTTTCTTTCATCTGTTACCTTTTGGATATATTTCAAGGCATTTTTTTTTCTTTAGTTTTCTATGACTTTGTTTCCAGTTGAAGAGGGTGGTTCAGGTACATACAGCATACATTTTCAACTCATGATCAGTATATTAAAGAGAAGCATGAAATTGTTTCTTATTTTCTCACTTTATTCTCTAAGTTTATTTTCTGTTTAGTAGATTCAGCATCTTCATTCATATACCTTTATGCATAAAATGCTTTCATTGAATCAATCTTACCCATTCCATCTTCATATGAATGTTTCATATGATAAACCAGTTGGAAAAAGTGATCATGTAATGCTCAAATTCGAATGTCGTAAATGAGGACGTTAAAAAAGCAGAAGTGAGACATGAGGAGATATGATTGCATAAGCTACATAGACCTCAACAATTTATCTGGTAGCATAGATTGGGATATGGGGTTCAGCAGCCAGGAACCAGGACATTGTGGTGAGAGGTTCTGTGAAATTTACAATACAGAGGGAATGTTGAGAGAAAAGAATGTTTTGATGAAAGATTTCAGAAAGCAGAATAGCTTCAAGATGTGCATTGGTAAAGATTTTGGTTACACTCCAGCCATCCAGTATTTGCTGGATATAAGTGAGCAAGAAACAAGTATAGCAGGATAAGTAAGGAGGAACCAAAGAAATTTTAAAAGGAGCATTGTGGACAAGGTGAGAGAAAATCTGAAACTTTTCCATAAGTTCTTCAGGAATGAATTGACAGATAAAGAGCAGCTAATCAAGCAAAGAGAATCAAGAAGGAAGAAGTGTAGAGGATTTTGTCACGATCTGTGAGGAACTGAATGACAAGTTCAAAAGTGTTTCCATAGTGTTGACACTAATTCCTTATCACCATTGAGATGGGTGGAGAGGAGGTTATACAACACTCATAAACTATATATCTTGAAAAGACATAAAACACTAAAAGATCTTGACTGATGCAAGGCTAATAGTCATGAAATTTCACGTAGAGTACCAAAGAATTGTGCAGATATGCACACTGCTCAAAATGTTGCAAAACAGGCATAGAATTACAGAGTGGTCTCATTGACAAGTTTGGTCTGCAAATTTTTGGAAAAGATAAATAGAAAGTAAGTGGATGACTTTCTACAGAGGAGAAATTGCTTCAAGTGAGAAACAGCATGGTTTTAGGGAAAGGATGCTATATGTATCATACCTTTTAGATTTCTGCAAGAGCAGCTAATCAAGCAAAGGGAATCAAGAGGGAAAAAGTGCAGAGGATGTTGTAAAGATCTGTGAGAAACTGAGTAACAAGTTCAAAAGTGTTTCCATAGTGTTGACACTGTTTCCTCATCACCTTTGAGATGGTTGGAGAGGAGGTTATACAAAACACTCATAAACTATTTATCTTGAAAAGACATAGAATACTGAAAGATCTTGACCTATCCCCACTTCCTCCAATCTATGGTTCTGAGACCGTTGAGACAAGGGATCAGGCATGTTAGGCTCTGAAAAACTCTCCTTCTTCTGGCTCCCATTCAGCTTTTATCACTGCCCATAATCACTGCAAGCACATTATTTGTCAGGTGAACCTCTCTTTATTCAAAGGAAGTTTAGTAACCTCTCCGTCATCCACTGATAGGTCTTTTTGGTTTTAAGCTAAGGGCATCTCTAGCAATTTCTGTCACTCTACCTTTCCTTTGGTTCCCGTTTCTCCTCTAAAGACACCTTGGATGACTCTTAACATTCCTTTACCCCCTGATGGTCCGTTTCCCATTCCTATGCTCCATTCCATAATCTCTTTTTGGACTGTCCGAAAAGTGCTTCTTTCTCCAGACATCCATCCCATGTACTGGAAGAGTGTGTCTCTGAACTTGCACCTGTTCTTGCTCATTTATTCCATTTGTTTAAAAAACAAAACTTTTTTTTGTCCTTGAAAGCATGCATTGATACATTCCACCCCTAAGAAGGGTGGCTGTTCTGACCCCTCTAACTATCATCCTATCGCTTTTACATCTACCATCTTGAAAGTCTTTGAATCCCTCCTCAGCTCCCCTATCCTTAAATGCCTTGAAAATCACAGTTTTCTCTCTAATCACCAGTATGGCTTCCATAAGGCAAGATCCACTGGTGATATTCTTTCCTCTTACTAATGTCTGGTCATCATCCTTGAAAGTTTTTGGGGAGTCGTGTAGTTGCCCTTGACATATCTAACGCTTTTGACAGGGTGTAGCATCAGGGTCTCATCTCTAAGCTCCCTTCTTTTGGCTTCCCTCAATCACTTTGCTCCTTCATATCTAGCTTTCTCTCCAGCTGATCTGTCTCTGCAGTTGTTGATGGATCAGCTTCCCCGCCTTTTCTCCATCAACAGCGGTGTCCCTCAAGGTTTTGTCTTGTCCCCTACACTTTTCCTCCTTTTTCCAGTTTCCTCTCCTCCACAAATGATCTGATGCACTTATACACTGACAAGTCAGCACTACATTCATCTCCATCCTTCAATTCTGCTTCCTCTTCTCTCACTTGATCTGCATCTCATCTTGACACAGCATCCTCAGTATCTCAGACTTGGACAGGATATCTCAGTTGGGTACACAAAATCTTGTAAGTTTAATGCCTCTAGGACTAAGTTTCTACCCATCTCTATCAAAAACTCCTCACAGCTCTTCTCTCCACAAGTCTCGTCTCTCCTTTGACAGTTCCGTAATTCCACCTCTTGACTCAGTGAACTTATTTGGTATTACTGTAACCTCTACTCTTTCTTGGAAACCTCACAGTACAAGAATAGCTGAGTTTGCCTCTAAGAAATTGGTTGTCCTGTTTAGATGTTGAAACCTCTTCTGAACAATTGCTCTGTTTATACAAGGAATTGATTTTCACTTGTATGGGGTACTACTCCCACATTTGAGGTGGCTCTAGGTCTACATTCTTATTTGATGGAGTTGAGTCAAAAGCAGAGTGCCACATGAACCGTCCCAGGCTAACTTCCGAACTTGACCCTCTTGCCCTGTGTCGCAATGTTGGTTAACTTTCCCTCTTCTATAGGTATAACTTAGGTTTTTGCTCATGAGAGTTGGCTGCTTGTGTGCCCACACCACTAGGTAGACCACGCAATACTTGGCAAGCTGGTTCGTCACATGATTATTGTTTGGCCATCAGCAACTCAAGGGTGGGCCGTTTTGACATCAGGTTCTTTCCCTATACACCAAAGCTTTGGAACTCTCTACCCTCTCATATCTTTCCCACTAACTCTGACTTGGCACATTTTAAAAGACAGTTTTTTCACTTTCTCAAAAATTCATAAATACTTTCCTGTCTTTTCTTTTGCAGTTTCATAATTCTCTACAATTAATTTAAGGCCCAGGCTTAATATGTACTTTTGTCCATGACTGGAGCCTCCAACATAAAAGAACAAAAGAATGATTAATTCCAAAATGTTTTCACAGTTCATGACACTATAGCCTCATCACCATTGAGTTGGAGTGGAGAGGGGGGCTTTAGAAATTAACATATCTAAAATAGGCTTACGAAATACTTAAAAGTCTCGACCATTATAGGGCTTCTGGTCCTGATGAAATTTCACCATATTTGCTGAAGATGTGTTCAGATGATGAGACAAACCTTATGATGTCTCTGGAGAGAGGCATAGTAACAAGGGAGTGGAAAAGAATAAACATCATTTGCATCTATAAGAAAGGAGACTAGGAACAGGTACTGAATTAAAGATCAGTCTTATTGACAAGTTTGATTTAAGGTTCTGGAAAAGCAAATTAGCAAGTAAGTGGATAAGTTTCTACTTAGGAGAAATTACCTATGTGAGAGACAGCACTCTTTTAAGGAAAGAAGGGTATTTGTACCATACCTTTTAAATTTCTACAAGAGAGTGAGCTTTGTATTAGACATAAGGGAATGCTGAGTGGATTGTTTGTACCTGGACTGCCAGAAAGCATTTGGCATCATTCTGCATGGGAGGCTGATTAAGAAGCTGGATCACAAGAAAGGAATAAGGAGAAACTCCTTTGATAGATGGAAGATTGGAGGAGACCAGAGGATACATATCAAAGGAACCATCTGAAAATGGGCTGAGGTTATCAGCAAAGTGCTGCAGAGTTTTGTTCCAGGACCATTACTCTTTTTGATCTACGTGAATAACTTGCCAGAAGGTATGTACTCCTTCCTGAATTTGTTTACTGATACAAGTGAAGCAAAGATCATAAGGGAAGTAAAAAGTGTTGAGGATTCCATCACCTTACAAGGGAATCTTTACAAACTCCAAAGTTTGTCTGAAACATGGCTGATGAAGTTCATTCCAGTTAAATGAGGATGGGTCACAGTGAAAGAAGCTCTTTATATAATTACCATAGGGCAGAATACAAGCAGCAGGAATGTGTGTGAAAAAGACTTTGGAGTCAACATTTTTCGTAAGCTGTTATCAGAGTCCCACTCGGGAAAATAGTTAAAAAGACCAACTGTCTTTTTGGGAATTTTTGAGCGGCATTCAAGTTCAATGATAAGGAATTATTCTGTTTGCTTTGCACAGTATACATAAGGCCAAAACTAGAGTATGCTTGTTAAGTTTGGACACAAAACCTAAAAAGCTAAAGAGATAATAGAGAATGTTCAGAAGAGAGCAACAAAGATATTGCCAGAATTAAGAGGACCGACTTAAAGGGAAATGCTTGAGACTTTAAATTCACCCACCTTGGAAGGGAGAGGAAGGAGGGGTGACATGATCACAACTTTAAAGTTTTTTTGAAACATATTGATGATTGAGATTGTGAAGAGTTCTTTAAAAAAGTATGATTAAAACAACCTGAAGACATAACATGAAATTTAGCAGATAACTTGCTAAAAATGATGAGCAGGTACTTTGTAGGAGTGGTGGTAAATGGAATGAAATGACTGAAAACATATTTAGTGCAGACAGCATAGAAAAATTCGATGTTGTATGGTAAAAGTTGTTTATGAGATAGGGCCCCACAAGTGTAAAGATCCCCTTCTGTTCACTTCAAATAGTAATCATCTAAGTACAAATGTTAATGGTAAGGTACAATTTGTAGCAGACTTATCAAGATGGGAGATTCAAATGAGTTTCCCCATGGATGTCATCTGTGGCAATGTGCTATACTGGCCTTCTAGTAAGAATACTCTTGTAATTTGATTTTTCTCATGTAGACCATCATCACCTTCTCTAATTCTGTTCAGCATCCATATCTTATGGAGATAAATAATAACCAACCTTTAATTTTTTTTTTCTAACAACCTTTACAGCCTTTGTAATAGCCAGTACATCCAGTTTCCACTGATGACAGTGGCAGATGGGCATATTTATTACAGGAATGTGAAGCATTTCTTTTAGAATATGATTGATGGGTATGTAAGTATTCCATGATAATGTGTAGTGATCTGGGGTTCACTAGTCAAACATTGAGATTTTATGCATCAAAGTGCTTGTATACTTGATACCTTTGTGACTTGAATATTGGACTTAAGCAAAATTTTTGGAATTATGCAGAGTTCAGCTCCTGTTTAAGGTTGGGAGATTATGGACCAACAATCAAGGTTACACATATGTCAGGCATACAGGTCCACACACACAAGACTTTTGCATTTTATTTTTTGCAAGTTTTTGTATGTTTCTGCATGATTTTCTTTTTCCTTACAGATCACTGACCGACTACGAGATTCTCTTCAAAAATTCAGTGATATGTAGGCAAGCCCTAAGGTTTGGTGCATCTCTTTCTTAGCTTTGTATTTTAGAATATTTTTTGTAAGACTTGTTACCTTTTTGGATATAGGCTTGTAAATATTTTTTATAAGAGGCATAGCTTCTGTGAAGTGATTTAACATTACAAAACAATATTTACAAGCTTTTCCCTGTATGTTGAGAAACATTAAGTTTCATATGTTGATTATGTATAGCTATAGTAGAGCTACTTGAAATAATTATTTAGACACAATAGAGAAGTTGTCCATAAAAGAAGAAAAAGATTCTTTGACACAAGCTATTTTGATGCTCATTATTTTGTTGCACATAAGTTCCAAGGATATAAGTAGATTTCATTTGTTCTTCATTATTATAGATTTGAAAATATGTAAAAACCCAATTATTGTGACTTAAGTTATCCAAGAAATTAGATCTTGCCCATGATAGAAACTAAAAGTTTTGGGTACTTAAGATTTTTTCAATTCGCATTTATTTTTCCAGACTGCTTTTGCATCCATATCCTAAGTGACTTTCCTCTTACTTCCTTCCATCCCTCTCAGTGTAGGTGTTGTTTCTCAGTAGAACTGCTGCTAGTAGCAACAGTAAGATTGTGCACAAGAATGAAATTCATTGAAAGCTAGTCATCATAAAAAAAAAAGCAAAAGGCAGTGAGGACTGAATGGATTGCGAGAACGGAGTTTGGTGTACTTTTATTTATGGAAGATTACATGATACATCTGAAAACAGTTACATTATCCTGAAACAGACTTGATATATATGCACAGTGTATCATTACTATTATTTAATCTTTGGACCTCTTTTATGGGGTTCATGCAGCTTTAAGGCTCTGCTGCAAACGGTAGCCAGGTAAGATGGGCTCCTTTGGAGTGAGAAGGTCCTTCCTAGTTTTTTTTTTTTTTTTTTTTTTTTTCTGATGACCATACAGTCTTGTGTAGGGTGACATATTGCACTGTTACCACTTGAGTGTAAGTCCATAAACACCAAGATTTTGAGCAATTGGGGCCTGAACATACAAGAGGGTGAAAGGCGTGCAAGGAATAGAGTGAATTGGAATTATGTGGTATACCGGGGTCGACATGCTGTCAATGGATTGAACCAGGGCTTGTGAAGCGTCTGGGGTAAACCATTCTAATCTGCCCACCTCCCATGCTTCTCATGCCACAAGCATCTTTTGGGCAAGCCATCACTGCTTCCCTAAATACATCCCATTCCTCCCCCACTCCCCTTACATCCTTTGTTCTCATCTTTTTCCATTCTGTACTCAGTCTCTCCTGGTACTTCCTCACACAAGTCTCCTTCCCAAGCTCACTTACTCTCACCACTCTCTTCACCCCAACATTCTCTCTTCTTTTCTGACAACCTCTACAAATCTTCACCTTCGCCTCCACAAGATGATGATCAGACATCCCCCCAGTTGCACCTCTCGGCACATTAACATCCAAAAGTCTCTCTTTCACACACCTATCAGTTAACACGTAATCCAATAACACTCTCTGGCCATCTCTCCTACTTACATACGTATACTTATGTATATCTCTCTTTTTAAACCAGGTATTCCCAATCACCAGTACTTTTTCAGCACATAAATCTACAAGCTCTTCACCCTTTCCATTTACAACACTGAACACCCCATGTACACCAATTATTCCTTCAACTGCCACATTACTCACCTTTGCATTCAAATCACCCATCACTATAACCCGGTCTTGTGCATCAAAACTACTAACACACTCACGCAGCTGCTCCCAGAACACTTGCCTATCAATTAACACGTAATCCAATAACACTCTCTGGCCATCTCTCCTACTTACATACGTATACTTATGTATATCTCTCTTTTTAAACCAGGTATTCCCAATCACCAGTACTTTTTCAGCACAAATCTACAAGCTCTTCACCCTTTCCATTTACAACACTGAACACCCCATGTACACCAATTATTCCCTCAACTGCCACATTACTCACCTTTGCATTCAAATCACCCATCACTATAACCCGGTCTTGTGCATCAAAACTACTAACACACTCACTCAGCTGCTCCCAAAACACTTGCCTCTCATGATCTTTCTTCTCATGCCCAGGTGTGTATGCACCAATAATCACCCATCTCTCTCCATCTACTTTTAGTTTTACCCATATCAATCTAGAGTTTACTTTTTTACACTCTATCACATACTCCCACCACTCCTGTTTCATGAGTAGCATGAGTAGGACTACTCCTTCCCTTGCTCTTGTCCTCTCACTAACCCCTGACTTTATTCCCAAGACATTCCCAAACCACTCTTCCCCTTTACCTTTGAGCTTCGTTTCACTCAGAGCCAAAACATCCAGGTTCCTTTCCTCAAACATACTTCCTATCTCTCCTTTTTTCTCATCCTGGTTACATCCACACACATTTAGACACCCCAATCTGAGCCTTCGAGGAGGATGAGCACTCTCCGCTTTGACTCCTTCTTGTTTCCCCTTTTAGAAAGTTAAAATACAAGGAGGGGAGGGTTTCCAGCCCCCCCACTCCCGTCCTCTTTAGTCACCTTCTACTACAAGTGAGGAATGCGTGGAAGTATTCTTTCTCCCCTATCCTTCCACCTTCAGTTTGGTCTCCCACTTCTTTTTGTTCCCTCCACCCCTGACACATATATCCTCTTTGTCAGCCTTTCCTCACTCATTCTTTCCATATGTCCAAACCATTTCAACCACACTTTTTTTTATAACCACACTTATGACACAGGAAATACATGGGATGTTTTCTTCCTCCCCCTATTATTATTTTGAGCGATTCGGGCCTGAACTTACAGGAGGGTGAAAGGCCTGCAATGAACAGAGTGAATTGGAACGATGTAGTTTACTGGAGTCGACGTGCTGTCAGTGGATTGAACCAGGGCATGTGAAGCGTCTGGGGTAAACCCTGGAAAGTTTTGTGAGGCTTGGATGTGGAAAGGGAGCTGTGGTTTCGGTGCATTACACATGACAGCTAGAGACTGAGTGTGAACAAATGTGGCCTTTGTTGTCTTTTCCTAGGGCTACCTTGCACGCACGCAGGGGGAGTGGGGTGCCATTTCATGTGTGGCGGGGTGGCGGCGGGAATGGATGAAGGTAGCATGTATGAATATGTACAGGTGTATGTATGTATATGTCTGTATATGTATACATTGAAATGTATAGGTATGTATATGTGCATATGTGGATGTTTATGTATATACATGTGTATGTGGGTGGGTTAGGCCATTCTTTCGTCTGTTTCCTTGTGCTAACGCGGGAGACAGCGACAAAGCATAATAGAAAGTAAAATGATATTATTATTATTATTCTTATTACGTATTCCCTGCGTGTTGTAGAAGGCAACTAAAAGGGGAGGGAGCGGGGGGCTGGAAATCCTCCCCTCTCGTTTTTTTTAATTTTCCAAAAGAAGGAACAGAGAAGGGGGCCAGGTGAGGATGTTCCCTCAAAGGCCCCAGTCCTCTGTTCTTAACGCTGCCTCGCTAACGCGGGAAATGGCGAATAGTTTGATAAAAGAAAAAAAGAAATGTGTATATGTGTATATGTCTGTATATGTATGCATACATTGAAATGTAAAGGTATGTATATGTGCTTGTGTGGGCATTTATGTATATACATGTGTATGTGGATAGATTGGGTCATTCTTTCATCTGTTCTTGTGCTACCTCTCTAACGAGGGAGACAGTGACTGAGTATAATAAATGAATAAATATTATTATTATTATTATTATTATTATTATTATTATTATTATTATTATTGTTATTATTATTATTGTTATTGTTATTGATTGATCACCGTTTCCTGTTTGCAAGGTAGGGCCATGAAACAAAGAAAGAGCCATCCACTCATAAACACATGTATACATGCACCTACATATACTCACATATATGTACGTATATACATACATATACACATGAACATATTCATACTTGCTTGCCTTCATTCATTCCTGGTGCCACCATGCCCACAGGAAACAGCATTGCCACTCCTTGTGTTAGTGAGGTACTGCCAGGAAACAGGCGAAGGAAGGCCACATCTGCTAACACTCATCGTTTTGCTATCATGTGTAATGCACCGAAACCCAGCTCCCCACCCACATCCAGATCCCACAGACCTTTCTATGGTTCACATGCCCTCGTTCAGTCCATTGACAGCTTGTGAATCCCAGTATATCACATTATTCCAATTCACCCTATCTTGTGCATCTTTCACTCACCTGCAAGTTCAGGCCCCAATCAACTAAAATCTTTTTCACCCCACCCTTCCACCTCCAGTTTTGTCTCCCATTTCTTCTTGTTCCCTCCACCTCTGACACATATATCCTCTTTGTCAACCTTTCCTCATTCATTCTCTCCTTATTTCCAAACCAGTTCAACAAACCCCCTTCTGCTCTCTCATCCACACTGTTTTTATTATCACACATCTCTCTTACCCTTTCATTACTTACTTGATCAAACCCCCTCACACCTACATTTTGTCCTCACACATTTAATTTCTGACACATCCATCCTCCTCTCCACAACCTTATCTGTAGCCCAGGCCTCTTAACCCTATGATATTGTTGGAACTACTGATCCTTCATACATCCCATTTTTGCTCTCTGAGGTGTTTTCTCTTTCCACACATTTTTCATTGCTCCCAAAACCTTCGCCCCCTCCCCCACCCTATAACACTTCCACTTCCATGATTCCATTTGCTGCCAAGTCCACTCCCAGATATCTAAAACACTACATTTCACCCTAGGATAGAGGAGAAAGAATTTTGTCCATGTATTCCCTTTCCTATATTACTTTCCAAAGGAAAGAACAGAGTAAGGAGCCAAGTAAGGAGTTTTCCCTTTGAGGCTCAGTCATGTTCTTGATGCTAACTTACTCACACGGAAAATGGCAAGAATGAATGAATTTTTTTGTCACTTCCTGTAAAGTAAATACTTGTTACACACAACTTCTACCACTTTTGGAATCATGCTGCTCCTTTCCAGTCTGATGCTTTGTACATGCTTTCACCCTCCCATTCAAAACCCTCCCATACAACTTACCAGTTATACTGAACACAAATTATACCTCTGTAATTTTAACGCTGCAATTTGTCTTTATACAGTGATACTGTACATGTATTCTGCCAATCCTTAGGCACCTCACCAAGATCTGTACATACTTTGAAATTCCTTACCAATCAATCAGCAACTTAGTCACCCCATTTCTTGATAAATTTAAATTCAGTACCATCCACTCCAGCTGTCTTGCCACACTTCATCTAATGCAGGGCTTCACCACCTCTTCTGTCTTCACTAAACCACTTCCATAACTCTGTTATTTTGCATACCACCCTGACCATCTGCTTCTCTATCATCAAACACATTTAACAGTTCTTCCAAATACTCGCTCCATCATACACATGTATGTACATACATTTCCACACATGCACATATACATACCCATACATACACAGACATATACATATATACACATGTATATGATTCATACATGCTTCCTTTATTCATTCCCGTTGCCACCCAGCCACACATGAAATGACAACCCCCTTCCTCCCCACACGTGTGCGAGGTAGCGCTAGGAAAAGACAACAAAGGCCCCATTCGTTCACACTCAGTCTCTAGCTGTCATTTAAAGTGCACCGAAAACACAGTTCCCTTTCTACATCCAGGCCCTACAAAACTTTCCATGGTTTACCCCAGATACTTCACATGCCCTGGTTCAATCCGTTGACAGCACGTCGACCCTGGTATACCACATCGTTCCAGTTCACTCTGTTCCTTGCATGCTTTCACCCTTCTGCATGTTCACTCCCTGATCGCTCAAAATCTTTTTCACTCCATCCTTCCACCTCCAATTTGGTCTCCCACTTCTCCTCATTCCCTCCACCTCTGACACATATATCCTCTTTGTCAATCTTTCCTCATTCATTCTCTCCATGTGACCAAACCATTTCAATACACTTTTATATTTCTCTGTTGTGTCTCCCCTGATGATATGATCATTACACGAAAGTGCACTTGGGAACTTATCTTGTTTCATTTTCCCATTGGACTCATAGGAATATACTTGATCACACGCAAAATTATGATCCTAGGGAATACGTGGGAAGTATTCTTTCTCCCCTATCCCCAGGGGTATATATATATATATATATATATATATATATATATATATATATATATATATATATAT
The DNA here is from genome assembly GCF_036320965.1 of Panulirus ornatus. Taxonomy (NCBI): domain Eukaryota; kingdom Metazoa; phylum Arthropoda; class Malacostraca; order Decapoda; family Palinuridae; genus Panulirus; species Panulirus ornatus. The sequence continues at coordinate 16,327,437 of NC_092230.1, read as the reverse complement.
ATATATATATATTTTTTTTTTTTTTTATACTTTGTCGCTGTCTCCCGCGTTTGCGAGGTAGCGCAAGGAAACAGACGAAAGAAATGGCCCAACCCCCCCCCCATACACATGTACATACACACGTCCACACACGCAAATATACATACCTACACAGCTTTCCATGGTTTACCCCAGACGCTTCACATGCCTTGATTCAATCCACTGACAGCACGTCAAACCCTGTATACCACATCGCTCCAATTCACTCTATTCCTTGCCCTCCTTTCACCCCCCTGCATGTTCAGGCCCCGATCACACAAAATCTTTTTCACTCCATCTTTCCACCTCCAATTTGGTCTCCCTCTTCTCCTCGTTCCCTCCACCTCCGACACATATATCCTCTTGGTCAATCTTTCCTCACTCATTCTCTCCATGTGCCCAAACCATTTCAAAACACCCTCTTCTGCTCTCTCAACCACGCTCTTTTTATTTCCACACACATATATATATATATATATATATATATATATATATATATATATATATATAATATATAATATATGACTTTTTCTCCCTTATATTTTATCTCTGTTGCAGACTTATTTTGAATCAAAAATTCATGTAATAATTCATCCATATATCATATTCTCATTTGAAATTTACCTTTAGTTTAGTTTTATGTGCATTGTCTGTCTCTTTTAAAAGCTTTATTAACGTTATGTGTCAACATCCCTTGCTTCAGTCCTTTCTTGATAAACATTCGGTAGCTTTTTTCCATGTATACTAACCACAAATCATCTTATGAATGTAATTTATTCTTCCTTCATCTGTTAACATTTTCAAATTGTACAGAGTTTAAGCAGCTTATTTTTCCTAAGTTACATTTTATGCTCTTGTTATTTTAGCAGATTTGCTTTATTTTGCAAAAAGGAATTGAATCCTATGAATCAACTATGTTCAAATGAAGAAGTTCCTGAGTATTGAGGTAATTCTGCAGTGTCACTGTGGATCCCACTCCTTGGACATTAGCATTCATGTATAAAACAAAGAAGCAAGTACATATATAGTAGAACATATAATCATGTTTTGTTGTAATGCTGTGACACTAACAGTTTTGGTATTCCGTCCTCTCTCTCAAAACACATAGGAATTGCCTGATACCAAAAGCAGTATTTCGTTTCCAAGAACTTATTGTTGTAAGATGATTTTTTTAAATCTCATAAATAGCATGTACATGGTTTAAGGGTATGCTAGTCATCATCTGCAAATTTTGGAAGTTGCAGAATCATTGTTAGCCGAAGACTTAAAAGTACATGCTTACATTTTTGCACTTTTTTGATAAAACAGATGAGTATGTTTTGATAATTGTAGTTTCCTATTGTACATGGAAACCTTATAGTACTCCTGATAAATCACTTTAAAAAGTTATAAGATGGAAACTTGTAATTACCCATTCCAGTTTATAATAAATTGTGTGTGACTTTTTAGATTTTTATTGGAGATATTTTTAAGTGTTTATTGGCATGGAAATCTTAATACCTTTGTAATTTATGTGATATCATCATCAGAAATTTTTACATCCCTTCATTGTAAAGTCTGAAGGTTGGGGCATTAAACCAAAGATGTGTGATACAGTGATTTCTTTTGATCTTTAACTTGGAAAAACTTGACTGACTAGAGGGGAATTTATGGGCTTTTAAGAAGTTAGACATCTCTCAGAACTGAATATTGTACCTCTGTAAATCTCATCTCATTTGGATGAGTTAAAATAGGTATTTAAACAAGTAAACTTTGTAAGGATAACATATCTTAATTTATCAGTGTGTGTCATGCAAAAAACACATATTGCAGGATATCTAAACTAAGCTTAATAGCATAGAATATTATGCATACTCACACATCTGGTAAGGTATGGAAAAGATAACACTGGTCAGCAGAATTTTTACTTTTTTTTGCCCCATGAATTAAATAGGTGGACCTTATAATACTTTTTATGCTGAATTCAAATCTGGTTTTAGAATTTTTCAATCAGGCATGGTTTTTCACTGACAGCAATTATATTTTACAGTAAATGTCCATTACCATCCAATAAGGCTAATATTTCACTTAAAAACTTACCTCTAAAATGTAGAAGTGTACAGTTTTTGACTATATTTGGTCTCAGGAACATCCCTCCTTAGTGTCCAGCAGTAATCTGTCAACATATAGGGGCTCCACGTTCCTTGGTACTACTTTTATATGTCCAAAATGTCCTGATGAAATCTTTTGCCATGCTCATCTCTGACTGCGCCAAGATTTTCTGGGAGAAGTCCAAGTGCGAGTCCAAAAAGTGAATTTTCAGACTCGCTGGGAAAAAGTCGAGGTGCGAGTCCAAAAAGTGATTTTAGACTCATATTTTACCCCAGAACTTTATATGAAGTCAACAGATCTTTTACATCACAGTAGTTTTCTGATCTGTGATTCTCCAAAATCTTTGCAAATTCTCTTAAGTGACAGCTATGCAGTTTTTCAACTTCATTTAGCTCTTTGTCAAACTTTTCATCTCGAAGCAGTTTCCAGATTTAAGGTTTTACAAAAATACCCTCCTTGAGTTTTGCATCACTGATTCAAGGGAATTTATTCCTCATCTGTGTGAATCCATAGCCAGTTTTATTCATACCTTTGACAAAGTTCTTCATCAACCCAAGCTTAATGGGCAAAGGAGACAGATAAATTTTCTCAGGATCAACAAAAGGAGGATTGATGACATTCTTCTTCCATGGAGTCAGTGATATTCATTTTGGCCACACTTTCTTTACATAATGATTTTTCTTATCCAAGCTGTCCCACTCACAGAGGAATCAACAGAACTTAGTGTAACAAGTTGCATTCTGATTAGAATTTCCACAATCTTTTGATCACCATATACATTCCACTTAAAGTCCCCATACATAATTTTTTCCAAAAGAAACCTCATGTTATACAATTCCTTCATGTTAGCTGCATGAGCAGAGGAACGAAGGGGAACTTATTTCCATTGTGGAGTAGAACCACTTTCAAGCTTACTTTTGATGAATCAGTAAACAAGCACCACTCATATGTGTTATATTTGTAGCCAAGTACCTCCATAACAGAATCAACATTATTTTAAAACACCAGACCATCTTCAAGGGAGAAAAATTCTTTGAAAACAATATTGCTATCATTATAGAAACACACTTTAGTTTCATTCTGGAGAAGATTCCGGCCTTTAACCTGGAACCCAAAAGTTTGGCTTGCTTCTTGAGACAAATTTAAATCGTGGACGAGATCATTAAGATCTTGACTCAGCAAATGTGGTTCACTCAAAGAACAGCTTGCTTTAAATATTGGTCTCTCTTATCACCAGACTCGTCATCACTCAGTGTCATGTTTCTTGGAGGCTCTGTTACAGGTAAGTCCTGACCGGAAAGTACTGGCCTCATAGCAGATGGTAAATTAGGGTATTCAACAGTATGCTTGGATTTTGATGCTATGCCATTTGTATTTGTAAGGCAGAAGTAGCAATACAAGGAATGATCTTTGGGTTCTCTCCAGACTATAGGAATGGCAAAAGTCATAGAGCTTGAACCTTTTGCCCATGCAGTTTGAAGCCTGACACATGTGACACAACAAATATGGGGGAGCCCACCTTTTATCCTAGTCACCCACTTTACATATTAAGTAATGCTCATAGCATTTCTTGAATGAGAGGTATGAAAGAATGCTTTTTTGACATGAATGCCAATTCACCACAGGTAGCACAAAGAATTCAGACTATTTACACAGTTTCTCAGCATCATTATAATGGTGGATGGGGTATCAGCACAACACAAGAATACACAAAACCACAATCTGTCAACAGAGTGTAAAAGACTGTTTACACATTGAGTTTTAGCCTGCAGCTGACAGATAACTGTTACTCAGGGATAGGCACTGTCTGAAAGTCCCAACATTTCTGGTTGTGTTTCTGTAGGCCCCAGCTGACTCATTTGTCTGGGCTTGTGTTTTCAAAAAGAAACTATTGCACTTCACAAAAAATAAAAATAGCTGTTTGTTAAACTTTTTGTTTCAAATGCTCCATTGAGCATTGGTACATATATACTGTACGTAAAGTTATGCAAGTATGCTGGAACAAAAAACTATGGGTAAGAGAGAAATTCTGAAAACATATTTGGATTCAGTGTGCAAAAATTCTTAAGAAACAGATATTTTTTTCCATGGGACAAAATCTTTGTTGACCAGAAAGCAAATGGATTTCTTCCTACAGAGGAGACACTATCTAAGTGAGAGAACCTGGGAGGTCATTTGTAATGAACCTTCCAGATTTTTATGAGAGTGTGAGTTTGTTCTGTTGTAGATGAAAGAGAAAGCTGGGTGGATTACATGTATTTTGACAACCAGAAAGCATTTGACACTAGCGCATGGGAAACTGGCAAATTAGTTGGATTCTGAGCAGGATTTGAGGAAGATTTTTTTATGGATACAATGGTACTTTACTGTTAGGGAATAAATAAATGGGTTGTGGCATGTATAAATGGGTGAAGTCACCAGTGTCAAGCCGCAAGGCTCAGTCCTAGGACAATTACTCTTCTTGATCTATGTAAGTAACTTGCCAGAAGGATGGGAATCCTATCTGACCATGTTTGTGGGTGCTTTAAATACTATAAGGGAGTTGAAAAGTGTACAAGATTGCTTCAGCTTACAAGGAGACTTAGATAAATTCAAAAGTTTGTGTGATACATGGTGAATGAAATTCAACCCAGTTAACTGCAAAGTACAGGTAATGAGAATGGGACATAGTGAAAGAAGGCCATACTATAAATGTTATCTTACAGGAACTATGTGTATGAGAGGGACTTTGGATTTTACATTGTCCCTAGCTTGTTTCCAGAATCCCACATAAGGTGAACAACGAAGAAGACAAATTCTGTAGATTTCTATGAGGGAGTGAGGTCTGTCTTAGGCAGAAGGAAAAGCTGGGTGGATTTTTTGTGTCTGGATTTCTAGAAAGCATTTAGCAGTGTACTACAAGGGAGGAAGGAACACCAGTCAGGAATAATGTTGCGACCCCTTCAACATACAGAGGATTATCTGAGGAGAGGGGAACAATAGACACATGTCAGAAGAACCTCTTAAAGGGGTGGAGGTCACTGGTGGAATGCCGTAGGGTTCTGTTCTGGGACTGTTACTCATCTTGATCCATTTAAGTGACTTGCTAGGATACCTGAATATGTTCCAAGATGCAAAAGTCATGAGGTCAGTGAAAAGTGAGGAGGATTGCATCAACTTACAAGGGGATCTACATAGACTCGTAAGATTGGTCTGATACATGGTTGATGAAATTCACCCTGAAAAGTGGAAAGTAATGAGGATGCGACATCTTGAAAGAAGGCCTTGATATATATGTTATCTATCAGAAAACAATCAGCAGGAATTTGTTTGTGAGAGGAACTTAGGAATAACATGATGCCAGAGCCTCACCTGAGGACAGTAGTAAAGGAGACAATTGACTTTGGCAAATGATAGAATTGCATTCAAGTGCAAAGATAAGGCAACAGTCAGTAGGCTGTTCACATTTAACCTAAGGCCAGAACTAGACTATGCCTCTTGTGTTTGGTCAGTGCACATAAAGAACTGACAGAGGTCCAGAGGAGGGCAACAAGTGATGGTGCTGTATCGAAATTAAGAGAGCTGGGTTACTCAGGAAGGTCCGAGTCCTTGAATATGTACACCATGGAAGAGAAGAGAAAGTGATGAGCTGATCACAACCTTTAAATTTTTGAAATAGTTGAATGGCTTAACCTGTGAACTGTTCTTTGAAAGATGCAAGGATAGAAAAACCAGAGGCCATGACATGAAATTAAGCAAGAAACTTGTTAGAAGTTTATAAAAATGTACTTTTATGACAAGAGTAGTGGATAAACAAAGGATGCATGTCAGTGTAGCCTTCTCAAAATGGGTTGAGGTCACCATTGGCATGCTATAAGGATTGGTTTTGGGACCATTGCTATCGGTCTATGTTAATGACTTGCTGGTAGGATTAGACTTTAGCCTGAATTTGCTTGCCGATGATGCCAAGGGTATGAGGAAAGTAAAAAATGAGGTAGTATGCATCAGCTTATAAGGAAACTAAAACAAATTTCAGAGTTCTGATACATGGCATATGAAATTCAACCCAAGTAAAGGTAAAGTATTGGAATGAGATTCAATGAAAGGAGGCTTCTATAAGAATATTATCCTGCAGGAAATAAGCTGACATTGTCCCTAACTTTACATCTGTGGCATTTAGATATGTAGATAGGAAAAGATTCAGCGAGCTATTTACATCCACCATGAGGCCAAAAAGAGAGTATGCTTTTCATGTTTGGTCACCATGCATAAAGTTCATAGAAACAGTCCGTAGGAGGACATTGAAGATAGTAGGTTCAGCATAAAGATGGCTGAGTTGCAGGGAAAGGGTAGAGGCTTTAGATTTACTTGCTATGGAAGAGTAAAGAATCATGGGTAACTTGATCACAATTTTATATTCTTAAACCAACTTGAAGATGTAGACAGTGAACATTTCTATGAATGGTGCAAGGATGGACCCACCTAAGGCCATAATTTGAAATTCAGTGAGAGACTTGTTAGAAGAGATGTAAAGAAGTTAAAAGAGTGGTAAATGAAAGGAATGAAATGAGTTATTAGATCGTACATGAGTTTCAAAAGTGTGAAAGTAGTGAAAATTCAAGAGATAAGGCTCACAGTTGTAAAACTCCCTCCCCATACAGTATAGGTAGGTAATTACAAATGCTCACCTCCCCCCCCCCCTTCTCTCTCTCTCTCTCTCTCTCTCTCTCTCTCTCTCTCTCTCTCTCTCTCTCTCTCTCTCTCTCTCTCTCTCTCTCTCTCTCTCTCTCTCTTTTTTTTTTTGAGAGAGAGAGAAAAGAGCACTGCATAGCTCACACCATAGGAAAATTTAATTAAGTGATTTAGTTGTTGTTAAGTGTTGTATGTCAGATTGCATGTTTGTGGATGAATGCCAGCACCCCATGTGTCAGTGAGGCAGAAAAGAATGAAAGTAACTTGGACCAAAGGAGTGAACATTGACTGCTGCTGAAATACTAGCCCACTGCAATGCCATCACCAGCCTTACTGATATCCATGAGGATAGCACTGGTTAAAACTTCCATAGGTAGTGGCTGCTGTCTGGAAAGAGGTAGATAGAGAGAGTACATATTCATGAGTACTTATGATGAGATTTTACAAGAAGACAGGGCTAGTTCAAAGCACTTACCATAAATGAATCAAGAGCTATAATGAGTAAGTTATGGATTTACATGTCCAGTGTTTTGTGGGAGAAGATTTTGTATGTTATTGAACTAAATGTCTGCAGCCCATGGATGGTTGAAGCAGAAAAAGATGGTAACTTAAGCCAAAAAAATGTGAACCTTATCAGCTTTAGTACTAAAGTGCAGTCTCACTGTGCAACTATCAATGACCCTACTAATACCCAGGTGAGTAGGTCCAGTAATACATACTACCTACCAGATATATATATATATATATATAGAGAGAGAGAGAGAGAGAGAGAGAGAGAGAGAGCTCCCCTGTTTACCATGTTCCAACTTTGGTTTTGAGCTTCAGCAGTTTTCCAGTAAAATTTTTCTGCACATTGAGTGAGTCTCACATGGCCATGAGCTGCTCCATCTAGCCCAGCCTGGAAGACCACCACTGCTAGGGAGAGATTCGAAGAGTGTTACAACCAAATGTAGATGTTTGGGAAAACATCAGGGTAGCCTTTTGTTTGCCATAGTTGGCTGTTTGCTTTCTGGAAGTGCAGGTGCATGGCATCAGGAGTGATATATATATATGGCCATCATATTATTACTTCACAGTTTTATGAGTCTTTGTACATTTATAGAATAGGCATGTTGTTTTTGAAGTGTAACATGCATTTTTTTAACCTCAACGTGATCATTATGGGCTTAAAGGTATGTCTTTCAAGAGTCATTCCCCCAAACCCCTCATTTCCTGTAGGTCCTGTATCTTGCCTGCCAGTCACAGGGACTTCAGTATTGGAGAGAGGGGTGGGTAAGCAGTCTCTTGTGGATGAGAGGGCCTGAGAAGTGAGTCAGTTGTTGTTTGCCACTGATACAGCTGTAGTGGCTGATTCGGGTGAGAAACTGCAGAGATTGGTTACTGAGTTTGCAAAAGTGTGTGAAAGGAGAAAGTTGAGAGTAAATGGTAATAAAAGTAAGGTTATCAAGTTCAGTAGGGCTGAGGGACAAGTTTATTGGGAGGCAAGTTTGAGTGGAGAAAAACTGGAGGAAGTGAAGTGTTTTAGATATCTGGGAGTGGATCTGGCAGTGGATGGAACCATGGAAGTGGAAGTGAGTCACAATGTGGGGGAGGTGGCGAAGGTTCTGGGAGCATTGAAGAATGTGTGGAAGGCGAGAATGTTATCTTGGAGAGCATATAAATGGGTATGTTTGAAGGAATAGTGGTTCCAACAATGTTATATGATTGTGTGGCATGAGCTATAGACAGGGTTGTGTGAAGGAGGATGGATGTGTTGGAAATGAAATGTTTGAGGACAGTATGTGGTGTGAGGTGGTTTGATCGAGAAAGTAATGAAAGGGTAAGAGAGATGTGTGGTAATAAAAAGAGTGTGGTTGAGAGAGCAGAAGAGGGTGTATCAAAATGGTTTGGTCACATGGAGAGAATAAGTGAGGAAAGATTGACAAAGAGGATATATGTGTCAGAGGTGGAGAGAACAAGAAGTGAGAGACCAAATTGGAAGTGGAAAGATGGAGTGAAAAAGATTTTGAGTGATCGGAGCCTGAACATGCAGGAGGGTGAAAGGCGTGCAAGGAATAGAGTGAATTGGAACGATGTGGTATACCGGGGTCGACATGCTGTCAGTGGATTGAACCAGGGCATGTGAAGAATCTGGGGGTAAACCAAGGAAAGTTTTGTGGGGCCTGTATGTTGTTTTGGTGCATTATACATGATAGCTAAAGACTGAGTGTGAACGAATATGGCCTTTGTTGTCTTTTCCTAGCGCTACCTCGTGCACATGTGGGGAGGGTTATCATTTCATATGTGGCGGGGTGGTGATGGATATGAATAAGGGCAGACAGTATGAATTATGTACATGTGTGTATATGTATATGTCTTTGTGTGTTTATATATGTGTACATTGAGATGTATAGGTATGTATATGTGCATGTGTGGACGTGTATGTATATACATGTTGATGTGGGTGGGTTGGCCCATTCTTTCATCTGTTTCCTTGTGCTACCTCGCTAATGCGGGAGACAGCGACAAATGAGATGTTTGAGGACAATGTGTGGTGTGAGGTGGTATTATCGAGTAAGTAATGTAAGGGTAAGAGAGATGTGTGGAAATAAAAAGAGTGTGGTTGAGAGAGCAGAAGAGGGTGTTTTGAAATGGTTTGGGCACATGGAGAGAATGAGTGAGGAAAGATTGACCAAGAGGATATATGTGTCGGAGGTGGAGGGAACGAGGAGAAGTGGGAGACCAAATTGGAGGTGGAAAGAAGGAGTGAAAAAGATTTTGAGTGATCGAGGCCTCAACATGCAGGAGGGTGAAAGGAGGGCAAGGAATAGAGTGAATTGGATCGATGTGGTATACCAGGGTTGACGTGCTGTCTGTGGATTGAATCAGGGCATGTGAAGCATCTGGGGTAGACCATGGAAAGCTGTGTGGGGCCTGGATGTGGAAAGGGAGCTGTGGTTTCGGGCATTATATTATTGCATGACAGCTAGAGACTGAGTGTGAACGAATGAGGCCTTTGTTGTCTTTTCCTAGCGCTACCCCGCACACATGAGGGGGGAGGGGGATGGTATTCCATGTGTGGCGAGGTGGCGATGGGAATGAATAAAGGCAGACAGTGTGAATTGTGTGCATGGGTATATATGTATGTGTCTGTGTGTGTATATATATGTGTACATTGAGATGTATAGGTATGTATATTTGCGTGTGTGGACGTGAGTGTATATACATGTGTATGGGGGTGGGTTGGGCCATTTTCTTTCGTCTGTTTCCTTGCGCTACCTCGCAAACGCGGGAGACAGCGACAAAGCAAAATAATAATAATGATAATATATATATATATATATATATATATATATATATATATATATATATATATATATATATATATTTTTATTTGTTTTGTCGCTGTCTCCTGCGTTAGCGAGGTAGCGCAAGGAAACAGACGAAAGAATAGCCCAACCCACCCCTATACACATGTATGTACACTCACGTCCACACACGCAAATATACATACCTATACATCTCAATGTACACATATATATACACACACAGACATATACATATATACACATGTACATAATTCATATTGTCTGCCTTTATTTATTCCCATCGCCACCCCGCCACACATGGAATAACAACCCCCTCCCCCTTCATGTGTGCAAGGTAGCGCTAGGAAAAGACAACAAAGGCCCCATTCGTTCACACTCAGTCTCTAGCTGTCATGTAATAATGCACCGAAACCACAGCTCCCTTTCCACATCCAGGCCCCACAGAACTTTCCATGGTTTACCCCAGATGCTTCACATGCCCTGATTCAATCCATTAACAGCACGTCAACACCGGTATACCACATCGTTCCAATTCACTCTATTCCTTGCACGCCTTTCACCCTCCTGCATGTTCAGGCCCCGATCACTCAAAATCTTTTTCACTCCATCTTTCCACCTCCAATTTGGTCTCCCACTTCTCCTCGTTCCCTCCACCTCTGACACATATATCCTCTTGGTCAATCTTTCCTCACTCATTCTCTCCATGTGACCAAACCATTTCAAATCACTCTCTTCTGCTCTCTCAACCACACTCTTTTTATTTCCACACATCTTTCTTACCCCTTACATTACTTACTCGATCAAACCACCTCACACCACATATTGTTCTCAAACATCTCACTTCCAGCTCATCTACCCTCCTGCACACAACTCTATCCATAGCCCACGCCTCACAGCCATACAACATTGTTGGAACCACTATTCCTTCAAACATACCCATTTTTGCTTTCCGAGATGACGTTCTCGACTTCCACACATTCTTCAACGCACCCAGAATTTTCGCCTCCTCCCCCACCCTATGATTCACTTCCGCTTCCATGGTTCCATCCGCTGCCAGATCCACTCCCAGATATCTAAAACTCTTTACTTCCTCCAGTTTTTCTCCATTCAAACTTACCTCCCAATTGACTTGACCCTCAAACCTACTGTACCTAATAACCTTGCTCTTATTCACATTTACTCTTAACTTTCTTCTTTCACACACTTTGCCAAACTCAGTCACCAGCTTCTGCAGTTTCTCACATGAATCACCCACCAGCGCTGTATCATCAGCGAACAACAACTGACTCACTTCCCAAGCTCTCTCATCCACAACACACTGCATACTTGCCCCTCTTTCCAAAACTCTTGCATTCACCTCCCTAACAACCCCATCCATAAACAAATTAAACAACCATGGAGACATCACACACCCCTGCCGCAAACCTACATTCACTGAGAACCAATCACTTTCCTCTCTTCCTACATGTACACATGCCTTACATCCTCAATAAAAACTTTTCACTGTTTCTAACAACTTGCCTCCCACACCATATATTCTTAATACCCTCCACAGAGCATCTCTATCAACTCTTATCATATGCCTTCTCCAGATCCATAAATGCTACATACAAATCCATTTGCTTTTCTAAGTATTTCTCACATACATTCTTCAAAGCAAACACCTGATCCACACATCCTCTACCACTTCTGAAACCACACTGCTCTTCCCCAATCTGATGCTCTGTACATGCCTTCACCCTCTCAATCAATACCCTCCCATATAATTTCCCAGGAATACTCAACAAACTTATACCTCTGTAATTTGAGCACTCACTCTTATCCCCTTTGCCTTTGTACAATGGCACTATGCATGCATTCCGCCAATCCTCAGGCACCTCACCATGAATCATACATACATTAAATAACCTTACCAACCAGTCAACAATAGTCACCCCCTTTTTTAATAAATTCCACCGCAATACCACCCAAACCTGCTGCCTTGCCGGCTTTCATCTTCCGCAAAGCTTTTACTACCTCTTCTCTGTTTACCAAATCATTTTCCCTAATCCTTTCACTTTGCACACCACCTCGACCAAAACAACCTATATCTGCCACTCGATCATCAAACACATTCAACAAACCTTCAAAATACTCACTCCATCTCCTTCTCACATCACCACTACTTGTTATCACCTCCCCATTAGCCCCCTTCACCGAAGTTCCCATTTGCTCCCTTGTCTTACACACTTTATTTACCTCCTTCCAAAACATCTTTTTATTATTCCTAAAATTTAATGATACTCTCTCACCCCAACTCTCATTTGCCCTCTTTTTCACCTCTTGCACCTTTCTCTTGACCTCCTGCCTCTTTCTTTTATACATCTCCCACTCATTTGCATTATTTCCCTGCAAAAATCATCCAAATGCCTCTCTCTTCTCTTTCACTAATAATCTTACTTCTTCATCCCACCACTCACTACCCTTTCTAATCAAACCACCTCCCACTCTTCTCATGCCACAAGCATCTTTTGCGCAAGCCATCGCTGCTTCCCTGAATACATCCCATTCCTCCCCCACTCCCCTTGCCTCCTTTGTTCTCACCTTTTTCCTTTCTGTACTCAGTCTCTCCTGGTACTTCCTCACAGAAGTCTCCTTCCCAAGCTCACTTACTCTCACCACTCTCTTCACCCCAACATTCTCTCTTCTTTTCTGAAAACCTCTACAATTCTTCACCTTCGCCTTTACAAGATAATGATCAGACATCCCCCCAGTTGCACCTCTCAGCACATTTAACATCCAAAAGTCTCTCTTTCGTGCGCCTATCAATTAGCACGTAATCCAATAACGTTCTATGGCCATCTCTCCTATTTACATATGTATACTTATGTATATCTTGCTTTTTAAACCAGGTATTCCCAATCACCAGTCCTTTTTCAGCACACAAATCTACAAGCTCTTCACCATTTCCATTTACAACACTGAACACCCCATGTATACCAATTATTCCCTCAACTGCCACATTACTCACCTTTGCATTCAAATCACCCATCACTATAACCCGGTCTTGTGCATCAAAACCACTGACACACTCATTTAGCTGCTCCCAAAACACTTGCCACTCATGATCTTTCTTCTCATGCCCAAGTGCATATGCACCAATAATCACCCATCTCTCTCCATATATATATATATATATATATATATATATATATATATTTTTATTATTATTTTGCTTTGTCGCTGTCTCCCGCGTTAGCGAGGTAGCGCAAGGAAACAGACGAAAGAATGGCCCAACCCGCCCACATACACATGTATATACATACATGTCCACCCATGCACAATATACATACCTATACATCTCAATGTACACGTATATATATACACACACAGACATATACATATATACACATGTACATAATTCATACTGTCTGCCTTTATTTGTTCCCATCGCCACCTCGCCACACATGGAATAACAACCTCATCCCCCCTCATGTGTGCGAGGTAGCGCTAGGAAAAACAACAAAGGCCCCATTCTTTCACACTCAGTCTCTAGCTGTCATGTAATAATGCACCGAAACCACAGCTCCCTTTCCACATCCAGGCCCCACACACTTTGCATGGTTTACCCCAAATGCTTCACATGCCCTGGTTCAATCCATTGACAGCACGTCGACCCCCGGTATACCACATTGTTCCAATTCACTCTATTCCTTGCACGCCTTTCACCCTCCTGCATGTTCAGGCCCCGATCACTCAAAATCTTTTTCACTCCATCTTTCCACCTCCAATTTGGTCTCCCACTTCTCTTCGTTCCCTCCACCTCTGACACATATATCCTCTTGGTCAATCTTTCCCCACTCATTTTCTCCATGTACCAAACCATTTCAAAACACCCTCTTCTGCTCTCTCAACCACACTCTTTTTATTTCCACACATCTCTCTCACCCTAACATTACTTACTCGATCAAACCCCTCACACCACATATTGTCCTCACAAATCTCATTTCCAGCACATCCACTCCTCCTGCGCACAACTCTATCATAGCCCACGCCTCACAACCGTACAACATTGTTGGAATCACTATTCCTTATATATATATATATATTATTATATATTATATTTATAATATTTATATTTTATATATATATATATATATATATATCTATATTTATATATTTTTTTTTTTTTTTTTTTTTTTTCCGTGTCCCTCCCGTTTTGCGAGGTAGTGCAACGGAAACAGACGAAAGAAAATGGCCCAACCCACCCCCATAACACATTGTATATTACATACGGTCCACACATGCAAATATACATTTACCTCACAGCTTTACATAGGTTCTACCCCCGAACGGCTTCCATGCCCTGATTCAATCCACTGACGCCGTCAACCCGGTATACCACATCGCTCCAATTCACTCTATTCCTTGCCCTCCTTTCACCCTCCTGCATGTTCAGGGCCCGATCACTCAAAATCTTTTTCACTCATCTTTCCACCTCCAATTTGGTTCTCCCACTTCTCCTCGTTCCTCCACCTCTGACACATATATCCTCTTGGTCAATCTTGCAATCACTCATTCTCTCCATGTGACCCAAACCCATTTCAATTCACTCTCTTCTGCTCTCTTCAACCACATCTTTTTATTTCCACACATCTTTCTTTACCCTTACTACTTACTCGATCAAAACCTCACACCACATATTGTTCTCATCATCTCACTTCAAGCGCATTACCCCTCCTGCACACAACTCTATCCATAGCACGCCTCACAGCCATACAACATTGTTGGAACCACTATTCCTTCAAACATACCCTTTTTTGCTTTCGAGGTGACGTTCTCGACTTCCACACATTCTTCAACGCACCCAGAATTTTCGCCTCCTCCCCCACCCTATGATTCACTTCCGCTTCCATGGTTCCATCCGCTGCCAGATCCACTCCCAGATATCTAAAACTCTTTACTTCCTCCAGTTTTTCTCCATTCAAACTTACCTCCCAATTGACTTGACCCTCAAACCTACTGTACCTAATAACCTTGCTCTTATTCACATTTACTCTTAACTTTCTTCTTTCACACACTTTGCCAAACTCAGTCACCAGCTTCTGCAGTTTCTCACATGAATCACCCACCAGCGCTGTATCATCAGCGAACAACAACTGACTCACTTCCCAAGCTCTCTCATCCACAACACACTGCATACTTGCCCCTCTTTCCAAAACTCTTGCATTCACCTCCCTAACAACCCCATCCATAAACAAATTAAACAACCATGGAGACATCACACACCCCTGCCGCAAACCTACATTCACTGAGAACCAATCACTTTCCTCTCTTCCTACATGTACACATGCCTTACATCCTCAATAAAAACTTTTCACTGTTTCTAACAACTTGCCTCCCACACCATATATTCTTAATACCCTCCACAGAGCATCTCTATCAACTCTTATCATATGCCTTCTCCAGATCCATAAATGCTACATACAAATCCATTTGCTTTTCTAAGTATTTCTCACATACATTCTTCAAAGCAAACACCTGATCCACACATCCTCTACCACTTCTGAAACCACACTGCTCTTCCCCAATCTGATGCTCTGTACATGCCTTCACCCTCTCAATCAATACCCTCCCATATAATTTCCCAGGAATACTCAACAAACTTATACCTCTGTAATTTGAGCACTCACTCTTATCCCCTTTGCCTTTGTACAATGGCACTATGCCAGCATTCCGCCAATCCTCAGGCACCTCACCATGAATCATACATACATTAAATAACCTTACCAACCAGTCAACAATAGTCACCCCCTTTTTTAATAAATTCCACCGCAATACCACCCAAACCTGCTGCCTTGCCGGCTTTCATCTTCCGCAAAGCTTTTACTACCTCTTCTCTGTTTACCAAATCATTTTCCCTAATCCTTTCACTTTGCACACCACCTCGACCAAAACACCCTATATCTGCCACTCGATCATCAAACACATTCAACAAACCTTCAAAATACTCACTCCATCTCCTTCTCACATCACCACTACTTGTTATCACCTCCCCATTAGCCCCCTTCACCGAAGTTCCCATTTGCTCCCTTGTCTTACGCACTTTATTTACCTCCTTCCAAAACATCTTTTTATTATTCCTAAAATTTAATGATACTCTCTCACCCCAACTCTCATTTGCCCTCTTTTTCACCTCTTGCACCTTTCTCTTGACCTCCTGCCTCTTTCTTTTATACATCTCCCACTCATTTGCATTATTTCCCTGCAAAAATCATCCAAATGCCTCTCTCTTCTCTTTCACTAATAATCTTACTTCTTCATCCCACCACTCACTACCCTTTCTAATCAAACCACCTCCCACTCTTCTCATGCCACAAGCATCTTTTGTGCAAGCCATCGCTGCTTCCCTGAATACATCCCATTCCTCCCCCACTCCCCTTGCCTCCTTTGTTCTCACCTTTTTCCTTTCTGTACTCAGTCTCTCCTGGTACTTCCTCACAGAAGTCTCCTTCCCAAGCTCACTTACTCTCACCACTCTCTTCACCCCAACATTCTCTCTTCTTTTCTGAAAACCTCTACAATTCTTCACCTTCGCCTTTACAAGATAATGATCAGACATCCCCCCAGTTGCACCTCTCAGCACATTTAACATCCAAAAGTCTCTCTTTCGCGCGCCTATCAATTAGCACGTAATCCAATAACGTTCTATGGCCATCTCTCCTATTTACATACGTATACTTATGTATATCTTGCTTTTTAAACCAGGCATTCCCAATCACCAGTCCTTTTTCAGCACACAAATCTACAAGCTCTTCACCATTTCCATTTACAACACTGAACACCCCATGTATACCAATTATTCCCTCAACTGCCACATTACTCACCTTTGCATTCAAATCACCCATCACTATAACCCGGTCTTGTGCATCAAAACCACTGACACACTCATTTAGCTGCTCCCAAAACACTTGCCTCTCATGATCTTTCTTCTCATGCCCAAGTGCATATGCACCAATAATCACCCATCTCTCTCCATATATATATATATATATATATATATATATATATATATATATATATATATATATATATATTTTTATTATTATTTTGCTTTGTCGCTGTCTCCCGCGTTAGCGAGGTAGCGCAAGGAAACAGACGAAAGAATGGCCCAACCCGCCCACATACACATGTATATACATACATGTCCACCCATGCACAATATACATACCTATACATCTCAATGTACACGTATATATATACACACACAGACATATACATATATACACATGTACATAATTCATACTGTCTGCCTTTATTTGTTCCCATCGCCACCTCGCCACACATGGAATAACAACCTCATCCCCCCTCATGTGTGCGAGGTAGCGCTAGGAAAAACAACAAAGGCCCCATTCTTTCACACTCAGTCTCTAGCTGTCATGTAATAATGCACCGAAACCACAGCTCCCTTTCCACATCCAGGCCCCACACACTTTGCATGGTTTACCCCAAATGCTTCACATGCCCTGGTTCAATCCATTGACAGCACGTCGACCCCGGTATACCACATTGTTCCAATTCACTCTATTCCTTGCACGCCTTTCACCCTCCTGCATGTTCAGGCCCCGATCACTCAAAATCTTTTTCACTCCATCTTTCCACCTCCAATTTGGTCTCCCACTTCTCTTCGTTCCCTCCACCTCTGACACATATATCCTCTTGGTCAATCTTTCCCCACTCATTTTCTCCATGTTACCAAACCATTTCAAAACACCCTCTTCTGCTCTCTCAACCACACTCTTTTTATTTCCACACATCTCTCTCACCCTTACATTACTTACTCGATCAAACCACCTCACACCACATATTGTCCTCAAACATCTCATTTCCAGCACATCCACCCTCCTGCGCACAACTCTATCCATAGCCCACGCCTCACAACCGTACAACATTGTTGGAATCACTATTCCTTATATATATATATATATATATATATATATATATATATATATATATATATATATATATATATATATATACATATATATATATATATATATATTTTTTTTTTTTTTTTTTTTTTTGCCGCTGTCTCCCGCGTTTGCGAGGTAGCGCAAGGAAACAGACGAAAGAAATGGCCCAACCCACCCCCATACACATGTATATACATACGTCCACACATGCAAATATACATACCTACACAGCTTTCCATGGTTTACCCCAGACGCTTCACATGCCCTGATTCAATCCACTGACAGCACGTCAACCCCGGTATACCACATCGCTCCAATTCACTCTATTCCTTGCCCTCCTTTCACCCTCCTGCATGTTCAGGCCCCGATCACACAAAATCTTCTTCACTCCATCTTTCCACCTCCAATTTGGTCTCCCTCTTCTCCTCGTTCCCTCCACCTCCGACACATATATCCTCTTGGTCAATCTTTCCTCACTCATTCTCTCCATGTGCCCAAACCATTTCAAAACACCCTCTTCTGCTCTCTCAACCACGCTCTTTTTATTTCCACACATCTCTCTTACCCTTACGTTACTTACTCGATCAAACCACCTCACACCACACATTGTCCTCAAACATCTCATTTCCAGCACATCCATCCTTCTGCGCACCACTCTATCCATAGCCCACGCCTCGCAACCATACAACATTGTTGGAACCACTATTCCTTCAAACATACCCATTTTTGCTTTCAGAGATAATGTTCTCGACTTCCACACATTCTTTTTTTTTTCTTTTTCATACTATTTGCCACTTCCCACGTCAGCGAGGTAGCGTTAAGAACAGAGGACCGGGCCTTTGAGGGAATATCCACACTTGGCCCCCTTCTCTGTTCCTTCTTTTGGAAAATTAAAAAAAAAGAGAGGGGAGGATTTCCAAAACCACAACTCCCTATCCACATTCAGGCCCGACAGACCTTTCCATGGTTTGCCCCAGACATTTCACATGCCCTGGTTCAGTCTATTGAAAGCACATTAACCATGGTACACCACATTTGTACCAGTTCACTCTATTCCTTGCATACCTCTCACCCTCCTGCATGTTCAGGCCCAAATCATTCAAAATCTTTTTCACTACATCCTTCCACCTCCAATTTGGTCCCCCACTTCTCCTTGTTCCCTCCACCTCTGACACATATATCCTCTGTGTCAACCTTTCCTCGCTCATTCTCTCCATATGTCCAAACCATTTTAACACACCCTCTTCTGCTCTCTCAACCACACTTTTTTTATTAGCATATCTCTCGTACCCTTTCATTACTTACTCGATCAAACCGCCTCACACCACATATTATCCTCAAACATTTAATTTTCAACACATCCACCCTCCTCCATACAACCCTATCCACAGCCCATGACTTTTCCTTCAAACATATCATATTAGCCTTCTGAGATAATGTTATCTATTTCCACACATTCCTCACGCTCCAAGCACCTTCGCCCCCTCCCCCACCCTATGACTCACTTCCACTTCCATGGTTCCATTTGCAGTTAAGTTCATTCCCAGATATCTAAAACACTTCACTTCCCTCAATTTTTCTCAATTCAGTTTCACACACATACACACACACACACACACACACATATATATATATATATATATATATATATATATATATATATATATATATATATATATATATTAAAAAGGATCACAATTTTGCGCATGATCAAGATATTCCTATGAGTCCACAGGAAAATGAAACACGATAAGTTCCCAAGTGCACTTTCGTGTAATAATCACATCATGAGGGGAGACACAAGAGAGAAATATAACGGTCAGTTGATATACAACGAAGAGACTTTGCTAGGACGCTAGTTGGTAAACATGCGATTGGACAATCGCAGATATATATATATGTATATACATTATTTATTAATATATTATTATTAATAATAATAATAATATATTATTTATTTATTTTGCTTTGTCGCTGTCTCCCGCGTTTGCGAGGTAGCGCAAGGAAACAGATGAAAGAGATGGCCCAACCCACCCCCATACACATGTATATACACACACGTCCACACACGCAAATATACATACCTATACATCTCAATGTACACATACATATACACACACAGACACATACATATATACCCATGCACACAATTCACACTGTCTGCCCTTATTCATTCCCATCGCCACCTCGCCACACATGGAATACCATCCCCCTCCCCCCTCATGTGTGCGGGGTAGCACTAGGAAAAGACAACAAAGGCCTCATTCATTCACACTCAGTCTCTAGCTGTCATGCAATAATGCCCGAAACCACAGCTCCCTTTCCACATCCAGGCCCCACACAGCTTTCCATGGTTTACCCCAGACGCTTCACATGCCCTGATTCAATCCACTGACAGCACGTCAACCCCGGTATACCACATCGATCCAATTCACTCTATTCCTTGCCTGCCTTTCACCCTTCTGCATGTTCAGGCCCCGATCGCTCAAAATCTTTTTCACTCCATCTTTCCACTTCCAATTTGGTCTCCCACTTCTCCTCGTTCCCTCCACCTCCGACACATATATCCTCTTGGTCAATCTTTCCTCACTAATTCTCTCCATGTGCCCAAACCATTTCAAAACACCCTCTTCTGCTGTCTCAACCACACTATTTTTATTTCCACACATCTCTCTCACCCTTACATTACTTACTCGATCAAACCACCTCACACCACACATTGTCCTCAGACATCTCATTTCCAGCACATCCACCCTCATGTGCATAACTCTATCCATAGCCCACGCCTCGCAACCATACAACATTGTTGGAACCACTATTCCTTCAAACATACCCATTTTTGCTTTCCGAGATAATGTTCTCGAATTCCACACATTCTTCAAGGCACCCAGGATTTTCGCCCCCTCCCCACCCTATGATTCACTTCCGCTTCCATGCTTCCATCCTCTGCCAGATCCACTCCCAGATATCTAAAACACTTTACTTCCTCCAGTTTTTCTCCATTCAAACTTACCTCCCAATTGACTTGACCCTCAACCCTACTATACCTAATAACCTTGCTCTTATTCACATTTACTCTTAACTTTCTTCTTTCACACACTTTACCAAACTCAGTCACCAGCTTCTGCAGTTTCTCACATGAATCACCCACCAGCGCTGTATCATCAGCGAACAACAACTGACTCACTTCCCAGGCTCTCTCATCCACAACAGACTTCATTCTTGCCCCTCTTCCCAAAACTCTTGCATTCACCTCCCTAACAACCCCATCCATAAACAAATTAAACAACCATGGAGACATCACACACCTGCCGCAAACCTACATTCACTGAGAACCAATCACTTTCCTCTCTTCCTACACGTACACATGCCTTACATCCTCGATAAAAACTTTTCACTGCTTCTAACAACTTGCCACCCACACCATATATTCTTAATACCTTCCAAAGAGTATCTCTATCAACTCTATCATATGCCTTCTCCAGATCCATAAATGCTACATACAAATCCATTTGCTTTTCTAAGTATTTCTCACATACATTCTTCAAAGCAAACACCTGATCCACACATCCTCTACCACTTCTGAAACCACACTGCTCTTCCCCAGTCTGATGCTCTGTACATGCCTTCACCCTCTCAATCAATGCCCTCCCATATAATTTACCAGGAATACTCAACAAACTTATACCTCTGTAATTTGAGCACTCACTCTTATCCCCTTTGCCTTTGTACAATGGCACTATGCATGCATTCCGCCAATCCTCAGGCACCTCACCATGAGTCATACATACATTGAATAACCTTACCAACCAGTCAACAACACAGTCACCCCCTTTTTTAATAAATTCCACTGCAATACCATCCAAACCTGCTGCCTTGCCGGCTTTCATCTTCCGCAAAGCTTTTACTACCTCTTCTCTGTTTACCAAATCAATTTCCCCAACCCCTCTCACTTTGCACACCACCTCAACCAAAACACCCTATATCTGCCACTCTATCATCAAACACATTCAACAAACCTTCAAAATACTCACTCCATCTCCTTCTCACATCACCACTACTTGTTATCACCTCCCCATTAGCGCCCTTCACTGAAGTCCCCATTTGCTCCCTTGTCTTACGCACTTTATTTACCTCCTTCCAAAACATCTTTTTATTCTCCCTAAAATTTAATGATACTCTCTCACCCCAACTCTCATTTGCCCACTTTTTCACCTCTTGCACCTTTCTCTTGACCTCCTGTCTCTTTCTTTTATACATCTCCCACTCAATTGCATTTTTTCCCTGCAAAAATCGTCCAAATGCCTCTCTCTTCTCTTTCACTAATACTCTTACTTCTTCATCCCACCACTCACTACCCTTTCTAATCGACCCACTTCCCACTCTTCTCATGGCACAAGCATCTTTTGCGCAATCCATCACTGATTCCCTAAATACATCCCATTTCTCCCCCACTCCCCTTACTTCCATTGTTCTCACCTTTTTACATTCTGTACTCAGTCTCTCCTGGTACTTCCTCACACAAGTCTCCTTCCCAAGCTCACTTACTCTCACCACCCTCTTCACCCCAACATTCACTCTTCTGAAAACCCATACAAATCTTCACCTTAGCCTCCACAAGATAATGATCAGACATCCCTCCAGTTGCACCTCTCAGCACATTTACATCCAAAAGTCTCTCTTTCGTGCACCTGTCAATTAACACGTAATCCAATAATGCTCTCTGGCCATCTCTCCTACTTACATATGTATAATTATGTATATCTCGCTTTTTAAACCAGATATTCCCAATCACCAGTCCTTTTTCAGCACATAAATCTACAAGCTCTTCACCATTTCCATTTACAACACTGAACACCCCATGTATACCAATTATTCTCTCAACTGCCACATTACTCACCTTTGCATTCAAATCACCCATCACTATATCCCGGTCGCGTGCATCAAAACCACTAACACACTCATTCAGCTGCTCCCAAAACACTTGCCTCTCATGATCTTTCTTCTCATGCCCAGGTGCATATGCACCAATAATCACCCATCTCTCTCCATCAACTTTCAATTTTACCCATATTAATCGAGAATTTACTTTCTTACATTCTATCACATACTCCCACAACTCCTGTTTCAGGAGTACTGCTACTCCTTCCCTTGCTCTTGTCCTCTCACTAACCCCTGACTATACTCCCAAGACATTCCCAAACCACTTTTCCCGTTTACCCTTGAGCTTCGTTTCACTCAGAGCCAAAACATCCATATATATATATATATATATATATATATATATATATATATATATATATATATATATATATATATATATTCTTTTCTTTCTTTTAAACTATTCGCCATTTCCCGCGTTAGCGAGGTAGCGCTAAGAACAGAGGACTGGGCCTTTTTTGGAATATCCTCAACTGGCCCCCTCTGTTCCTTCTTTTGGAAAATTTAAAAAAAAAAAAAAACGAGAGGGGAGGATTTCCAGCCCCCCGCTCCCTCCCCTTTTAGTCGCCTTCTACGACACGCAGGGAATACGTGGGAAGTATTCTTAATCCCCTATCCCCAGGGATAATATATATATATATATATATATATATATATATATATATATATATATTTTTTTTTTTCTTTTTTTTTTCTTAGTCGCTGTCTCCCGCGTTTTCGAGGTAGTGCAAGGAAACAGACGAAAGAAATGGCCCAACCCACCCCCATACACATGTATATACATACGTCCACACACGCAAATATACATACCTACACAGCTTTCCATGGTTTACCCCAGACGCTTCACATGCCCTGATTCAATCCACTGACAGCACGTCATCCCCGGTATACCACATCGATCCAATTCACTCTATTCCTTGCCCTCCTTTCACCCTCCTGCATGTTCAGGCCCTGATCACACAAAATCTTTTTCACTCCATCTTTCCACCTCCAATTTGGTCTCCCACTTCTCCTCGTTCCTTCCACCTCCAACACATATATCCTCTTGGTCAATCTTTCCTCACTCATTCTCTCCATGTGCCCAAACCATTTCAAAACACCCTCTTCTGCTCTCTCAACCACGCTCTTTTTATTTCCACACATCTCTCTTACCCTTACGTTACTTACTCGATCAAACCACCTCACACCACACATTGTCCTCAAACATCTCATTTCCAGTATATCCATCCTCCTGCGCACAACTCTATCCATAGCCCACGCCTCGCAACCATACAACATTGTTGGAACCACTATTCCTTCAAACATACCCATTTTTGCTTTCCGAGATAATGTTCTCGACTTCCACACATAATATATATATATATATATATATATATATATATATATATATATATATATATATATATATATATATATATATTTCTTTCTTTCATACTATTCGCCATTTCCCGCGTTAGCAAGGTAGCGTTAAGAACAGAGGACTGGGCCTTTGAGGGAAATCCTCATCTGGCCCCCTTCTCTTCCTGCTTTGAGAAAAACAAAAAAAAAAAGAGGGGAGGATTTCCAGCCCCCCGCTCCCTTCCCTTTTAGTCGCCTTCTACGACACGCAGGGAATACGTGGGAAGTATTCTTTCTCCCCTATCCCCAGGGATATATATATATATATATATATATATATATATATATATATATATATATATATATATATTGCTTTGTCGCTGTCTCCTGTGTTAGCGAGGTATCTCAAGGAAACAGACAAAGAATGGCCCAACCCACCCACATACACATGTATATACATACACGTCCATACACGCAAATATACATACCTATACATCTCAACGTATACATATATATATATATATATATATATATATATATATATATATATATATATATATATATATATATATATCTTTCTTTCTTTCATACTATTCGCCATTTCCCGCGTTAGCAAGGTAGCGTTAAGAACAGAGGACTGGGCCTCTGAGGGAATATCCTCACCTGGCCTCGTTCTCTGTTCCTTCTTTTGGAAAATCAAAAAAAAATGAGAGGGGAGGATTTCCAGCCCCCCGCTCCCTCCCCTTTTAGTCGCCTTCTACGACACGCAGGGAATACGTGGGAAGTATTCTTTCTCCCCTATCCCCAGATATATATATATATATATATATATATATATATATATATATACACACATGTACATAATTCATACTGTCTGCCTTTATTCATTCCCATTGCCACCCCGCCACACATGAAATAACAACCCTCTCCCCCTTCATGTGCGCGAGGTAGTGCTAGGAAAAGACAACAAAGGCCACATTCGTTCACACTCAGTCTCTTGCTGTCATGTATAATGCACTGAAACCACAGCTCCCTTTCCACATCCAGGCCCCACAGAGCTTTCCATGGTTTACCCCAGATGCTTCACACGCCCTGGTTCAGTCCATTGACAGCACATCGACCGCCGTATACCACATCGTTCCAATTCAATCTATTCCTTGCATGCCTTTCACTCTCCTGCATGTTCAGGCCCTGATCACTCAAAATCTTTTTCACTCAATCTTTCCACCTCCAGTTTGGTCTCCCACCTCTCCTCGTTCCCTCCACCTCCGACACATGTATCCTTTTGGTCAATCTTTCGTCACTCATTCTCTCCATGTGACCAAACCATTTCAAAACACTCTTTTCTGCTCTCTCAACCACACTCTTTATATTACCACACATCTCTCTTACCTTATTATTACTTACTCGATCAAACCTCCTCACACCACATATTGTCCTCAAACATCTCATTTCCAGCACATCCACCCTCCTGCAGACAACTCTATCTATAGCCCACGCCTCGCAACCATATAACATTGTTGGAACCACTGTTCCTTCAAACAAACCCATTTTAGCTTTCCGAGATAATGTTCTCGATCTTCCACACATTCTTCAACGCTCCCAGAACTTTCGCCCCCTCCCCCACCCTATGATTGACTTCCACTTCCATGGTTCCATCCGCTGCCAAATCCACTCCCAGATATCTAAAACACTTCACTTTTTCCAGTTTTTCTCCTTGACATATGTGTGTATTCATACTTGCTAACCCTCATCCATTCCCAGTGCCATCCCTTGTGTCAGTGAGGTAGTGCCAGAAAACAAAAGAAAAAAAAGGCCTCGTCCGCTCACACTCGGTCTCTAGTTGTCATGTGTAATGCACTGAGACCACAGCTCCCTATCCACATCCAGGACTATCAGACCTTTCCATGGTTTACCCCAGACATTTCACATGCCCTGGTTCAGTCTATTGACAGCATGTTGACCCTGATAAACCACATCGTTCCAGTTTACTCTATTCCTTGCACGCCTTTTACCCTTCGGCATGTTCAGGCCCCGACTGCTCAAAATCTTTTTCACCCCATCCTTCCATTTCCAATTTGGTTTCCTGGTTCTTCTCGTTCAATCCTAGCTGTTGGAGGTTTGTATGTTCTATGAAAGTGCATGTTCATATGCACTTTATATTCATATACCTCCATGTTGTACAGTTAGGTTCAGTAAAATGCTGTCTGCTGGTTGTGTGAGCTTGTTGGGAGGGGCGATCATAGCCTAGCGGTAGCGCTCCCACTTGCCACACAGGGGTCCGAGTTTCGATCCTGGCTATTGGAGGTTTGTATGTTCTATGAAAGTGCATGTTCATATGCACTTTGTTTATATTCATATACCTCTGTGTTGTACAGTTAGGTTCGGTAAAATGCTATCTGCTAGTTGTATAAGCCTGATGGGAGGGGCGATCATAGTTTAGTACTAGTGCTCCCATCTGCCATGCAGGGTTCCCGGGTTTGATCCTGGCTGTTGGAGGTTTGTAAACCTATCTAAATATAGCCCATACCTTGCAATTGATAATATAGTTGGAACTACTATTCCTTCAGACATACCTATTTTTGCTCTGAGATAACATTCTCTCTTTTGGCACATTCTTCATCACTCCCAGAACCTTTGCCCCTTACCCCCACCCTGTGACGTACTTCAGCGTCTGTGGTTCTTTTCACAGCCAAGTGCACTCCCAGACGTCTAAAACACTTCTCTTCCTCCAGTTTTTCTCCGCTCAAACTTACATCCCGACTAACTTGTCTGTCAACCTTGCTGTATCCTAATAACCTTGCTTTTATTCACATTTACTCTCAACTTTCTCCTCTCACATGCTCTTCCAAACTCAGTCACTAACTTTTGCAGTTTCTTACTTGAATCAGCCACTAGTGCTATATCATCACAGAACAACAACTGACTCACTTCTCAGGCCCTCTCATCCCCAACAGACTGCATACTTGCCCCTCTCCTCAAGACTTGTATTTACATTCCCTCACCATGCCATGCATACGCAAAATGAACAATCACCATGACATCACACACCCCTGCTGCAGACCTACATTCACTGGGAACCATTCACTCTCCTCTCTTCCCACTCTTACATATGCCTTAAACTCATCATGAAAACTTCTCTAGTGCTTCAAGCAGCTTACTTCCCTTACCATCTTCCATAAAGCATCTCTGTCATCCATATCATATGCCTTCTTCAGATCCATAAATGCCACATACAATTCATCTGATTTTGTAATTATTTTTCATGCGCATTCTTCACAGTGAACACCTGATCCACACATCTTCTACCACTTCTGAAACCACACTGCTCCTCCCCAATCTGATGCTCTGTTGATGCCTTCACCCTCTCGATCAATACCCTCTCAAACAACTTATACCTCTATATTTTGAATACTTACCTTTATCCCTGTTGCCTTTATACAGTGGCACTGTACATGCATTCTGCCAGTCCTCTGGCACTTCACCCTGATCCATACATATATTGAATACCCTTCTTTTCACCAAACCACTCTCTACGACTCTCACTTTGCTTACTACCCTCAACCAAAACACCCGGCATCTGCCACACTATCATCAAACTTATTTAACAATCCTTCAGTATATATATATATATATATATATATATATATATATATATATATATACATATATATTTTATACTATTCGCCATTTCCCGCATTGGCAAGGTAGTGTTAAGAACAAAGGACTGAGCCTTTCAGGGAATATCCTCACTTGGCCCCGTTCTCTGTTCCTCTTCTGGTAAATTAGAAAATGAGAGGGGAGGATGTCCAGCCTCCCGCTCCCTCACCTTTTAGTTGCCTTCTACGACACGCAGGGAATACGTGGGAAGTATTATTTTCTCCCCTATCCCCAGGGATGATATATTATATATATATATATATTTTTTTTTTTGTAATAAAAGAGTGTAGTTGAGAGGGCAGAAGAGGGTGTATTGAAAAGGTCTGATCACATGGAGAGAATGAGTGAGGAAAGATTGACAAAGAGTATATATGTGTCAGAGGTGGAGTGAACGAGAAGTGGGAGACCAATTTGGAGGTGGAAGGATGGAGTGAAAAAGATTTTGAGGCGTGCAAGGAACAGAGTGAATTGGAATGATGCGGTATTCCGAGGTCGACGTGCTGTCATTGGATTGAACCAGGGCATTTGAAGCATCTGGAGTAAACCATGGAAAGTTTTATGGGGCCTGGACATGGAAAGGGAGCTGTGGTTTCGGTGCATTATACATGACAGCTAGGGACTGAGTGTGAACGAATGTGGCCCTGTTGTCTTTTCCTAGCGCTACCTTGCACGCTTGCAGGGGGAGGGGGGGTGTCATTTCACGTGTGGCGGGGTGGCGACAGGAATGAATAAAGGCAGCAAGTATGATTAATGTACATGTGTATATATGTATATGTCTATGTGTGTATATATATGTATATGTTGAAATTTATAGGTATGTATATGTGTGATTGTGGACATTTAGTTATATACATGTGTATGTGGGTGGGTTGGGCCATTCTTTTGTCTGTTTCCTTGCGCTACCTCACTAACGCGGGAGACAGCAACCAAGTATAATAAATAACATACATGAAATATATGTATTGAGTGCAAAATGGAAAAAGGTGAGAGCAAATGACATAAGGGGACTAGGGAAGGAATGGGATGTATTTAGGGAAGCAGTGATGGCTTGCACAAAAGATGCTTGTGGCATGAGAAAGGCGGGAGGTGGGCAGATTAGCAAGGGTAGTGAGTGGTGGGATAAAGAAGTAAGATTATTAGTGAAAGAAAAGAGAGAGGCATTTGGATGATTTTTGCAGGGAAATAGTGCAAATGACTGGGAGATGTATAAAAGAAAGAGGCAAGAGGTCAAGAGAAAGGTGCAAGAGGTGAAAAAGAGGGCAAATGAGAGTTGGGGTGAGAGAGTATCATTAAATTTTAGAATAAAAAGATGTTTTGGAAGCAGGTAAATAAAATGCATAAGACAAGAGAACAAATGGGAACATATGGAGGGGGCAAATGGGGAGGTAATAACAAGTAGTAATGAAGTGAAAGGGAGATGGAGTGAGTATTTTGAAGGTTTGTTGAATGTGTGTGATGATAGAGTGGCAGATATAGGGTGTTTTGGTCGAGGTGGTGTGTGAAGTGAGAGGGTCAGGAAGAATGATTTGGTAAACAGAGAAGAGGTAGTGAAAGCTTTGCAGAAGAAAGCTGGCAAGGCAGCGGGTTTGGATGGTATTGCCCTGGAATTTATTAAAAAAGGGGTGACTGTGTTGTTGACTGGTTGGTGAGGATATTCAATGTATGAGGATTGGCGGAATGCATGTATAGTGCCATTATGCAAAGGCAAAGGGGATAAAGGTGAGTGTTCAAATTGCAGAGATATAAGTTTGTTGAGTATTCTTGGGAAATTATATGGGAGGGTATTGATTTAGAGGGTCAAGACATGTGCAGAGCACCAGAAAGCTGAGGGTAAATGTGAATAAAAACAAGGTTATTAGGTACAGTAGGGTTAAGGGACAAGTCAATTGGGAGGTAAGTTTGAATGGAGAAAAACTGGAGGAAGTGAAGTGTTTTAGATATCTGGGAGTGGATTTGGCAGCAGATGGAACCATGGAAGCGGAAGTGAGTCACAGGATGGGGGAGAGGGCAGTTTCTGGGAGCGTTGAAGAATGTGTAGAAGTTGAGAATGTTATCTAGGAGAGATAATAGTGGAATAGTGGTTCCAACAATGTTATATGGTTGTGAGGCATGGGCAATAGATTGGGTTGTGCAAAGGAGGGTGGATGGTTGGAATGAGATGTTGAAGACAATATGTGGTGTGAGGTGGTTTAATCGAGTAAGTAATGAAAGGGTAAGAGAGATATATGGTAATAAAAAGAGTGTGGCTGAGAGAGCAGAAGAGGGTGTATTGAAATGGTTTGGTCACATGGAGAGAATGAGTGAGGAAATATTGACAAAGAGGATATATGTGTCAGAGGTGGAGGGAACGAGAAGTAGGAGACCAAATTAGAGGTGGTAGAATGGAGTGAAAAAGATTTTGAGCGATCGAGGCTTGAACATACAGGAGGGTGAAAGGCATGCAAGGAATAGAGTGAATTGGAACTATGTGGTATACCAGGGTTGACGTACTTTCATTGGATTGAACCAGGTCATGTGAAGTGTTTGGGGTAAACCATGGAAAGTTTTGTGGGGCCTGGATGTGGAAAGGGAACTGTGGTTTCGGTGCATTACACATCTCTCCAGTTGCACCTCTCAGCACATTAACATCCAAAAGTCTTTCTTTTGCATGCCTATCAGTTAACACGTAATCCAATAATGCTCTCTGGCCATCTCTCCTACTTAATATGTATACTTATGTATATCTC
Organism: Panulirus ornatus; assembly: GCF_036320965.1. Classification (NCBI taxonomy): domain Eukaryota; kingdom Metazoa; phylum Arthropoda; class Malacostraca; order Decapoda; family Palinuridae; genus Panulirus; species Panulirus ornatus. Next base: position 16,296,732 of record NC_092230.1, on the reverse strand, counting down.
TCTTTTTAAATCAGGAATTCCTAATCACCAGTCCTTTTTCAGCACACAAATCTTCAAGCTCTTCACCATTTCCATTTACAACACTGAACACCCCATTTACACCAGTTATTCCCTCAACTGCCACATTACTCACCTTTGCATTCAAATCACCCATCACCTGGTCTTGTGCATCAAAACTATTAACACACTCATTCAGCTGCTCTCAAAACACTTGCCTCTCATGATCTTTCTTCTCATGCCCAGGTGCCTATGCACCAATAATCACCCATCTCTCTCCATCCATTTTCAGTACCCATATCAATCTAGAGTTTACTTTCTTACACTCTATCACATACTCCCACCACTCCTGTTTCAGGAGTAGTGCTACTTCCTCCCTTAATCTTGTCCTCTCACCAGCCCCTGACTTCACTCCCAAGACATTCCCAAACCACTCTTCCCCTTTACACTTGAGCTTCATTTCACTCAGAGCCAAAACATCTAGGTTCCTTTCCTCAAACGTACAACCCCTCTCTCCTTTTTTCTCATCTTGGTTACATCCACACACATTTAGACACTTCAATCTGAGCCTTTGAGGAGAATGAGCACTCCCCGCATGACTCCTTCTGTTTCTTTATACATATATATATATATATATATATATATATATATATATATATATATATATATATATATATATATATATATATTTTGTGTGATCGGGGCCTGAACATGCAGGAGGGTGAAAGGAGGGCAAGGAATAGAGTGAATTGGAGCGATGTGGTATACCGGGGTTGACGTGCTGTCAGTGGATTGAATCAAGGCATGTGAAGCGTCTGGGGTAAACCATGGAAAGCTGTGTAGGTATGTATATTTGCGTGTGTGGACGTATGTATATACATGTGTATGGGGGGGTTGGGCCATTTCTTTCGTCTGTTTCCTTGCGCTACCTCGCAAACGCGGGAGACAGCGACAAAGTATAAAAAAAAAAAAAAAAATATATATATATATATATATATATATATATATATATATATATATTTTTTTTTTTTTTTTTTTTTTTTTTTTTTTTATACTTTGTCGCTGTCTCCCGCGTTTGCGAGGTAGCGCAAGGAAACAGACGAAAGAAATGGCCCAACCTCCCCCCCCCATACACATGTACATACACACGTCCACACACGCAAATATACATACCTACACAGCTTTCCATGGTTTACCCCAGACGCTTCACATGCCTTGCTTCAATCCACTGACAGCACGTCAACCCCTGTATACCACATGACACCAATTCACTCTATTTCTTGCCCTCCTTTCACCCTCCTGCATGTTCAGGCCCCGATCACACAAAATCTTTTTCACTCCATCTTTCCACCTCCAATTTGGTCTCCCTCTTCTCCTCGTTCCCTCCACCTCCGACACATATATCCTCTTGGTCAATCTCTCCTCACTCATTCTCTCCATGTGCCCAAACCATTTCAAAACACCCTCTTCTGCTCTCTCAACCACGCTCTTTTTATTTCCACACATCTCTCTTACCCTTACGTTACTTACTCGATCAAACCACCTCACACCACACATTGTCCTCAAACATCTCATTTCCAGCACATCCATCCTCCTGCGCACATCTCTATCCATAGCCCACGCCTCGCAACCATACAACATTGTTGGAACCACTATTCCCTCAAACATACCCATTTTTGCTTTCCGAGATAATGTTCTCGACTTCCACACATTTTTCAAGGCTCCCAAAATTTTCGCCCCCTCCCCCACCCTATGATCCACTTCCGCTTCCATGGTTCCATCCGCTGACAGATCCACTCCCAGATATCTAAAACACTTCACTTCCTCCAGTTTTTCTCCATTCAAACTCACCTCCCAATTGACTTGACCCTCACCCCTACTGTACCTAATAACCTTGCTCTTATTCACATTTACTCTCAACTTTCTTCTTCCACACACTTTACCAAACTCAGTCACCAGCTTCTGCAGTTTCTCACATGAATCAGCCACCAGCGCTGTATCATCAGCGAACAACAACTGACTCACTTCCCAAGCTCTCTCATCCCCAACAGACTTCATACTTGCCCCTCTTTCCAGGACTCTTGCATTTACCTCCCTTACAACCCCATCCATAAACAAATTAAACAACCATGGAGACATCACACACCCCTGCCGCAATCCTACATTCACTGAGAACCAATCACTTTCCTCTCTTCCTACACGTACACATGCCTTACATCCTCGATAAAAACTTTTCACTGCTTCTAACAACTTGCCTCCCACACCATATATTCTTAATACCTTCCACAGAGCATCTCTATCAACTCTATCATATGCCTTCTCCAGATCCATAAATGCTACATACAAATCCATTTGCTTTTCTAAGTATTTCTCACATACATTCTTCAAAGCAAACACCTGATCCACACATCCTCTACCACTTCTGAAACCACACTGCTCTTCCCCAATCTGATGCTCTGTACATGCCTTCACCCTCTCAATCAATACCCTCCCATATAATTTACCAGGAATACTCAACAAACTTATACCTCTGTAATTTGAGCACTCACTCTTATCCCCTTTGCCTTTGTACAATGGCACTATGCACGCATTCCGCCAATCCTCAGGCACCTCACCATGAGTCATACATACATTAAATAACCTTACCAACCAGTCAACAATACAGTCACCCCCTTTCTTAATAAATTCCACTGCAATACCATCCAAACCTGCTGCCTTGCCGGCTTTCATCTTCCGCAAAGCTTTTACTACCTCTTCTCTGTTTACCAAATCATTTTCCCTAACCCTCTCACTTTGCACACCACCTCGACCAAAACACCCTATATCTGCCACTCTGTCATCAGACACATTCAACAAACCTTCAAAATACTCATTCCATCTCCTTCTCACATCACCGCTACTTGTTTTCACCTCCCCATTTACGCCCTTCACTGAAGTTCCCATTTGCTCCCTTGTCTTACGCACCCTATTTACCTCCTTCCAGAACATCTTTTTATTCTCCCTAAAATTTACTGATAGTCTCTCACCCCAACTCTCATTTGCCCTTTTTTTCACCTCTTGCACCTTTCTCTTGACCTCCTGTCTCTTTCTTTTATACTTCTCCCACTCAATTGCATTTTTTCCCTGCAAACATCGTCCAAATGCCTCTCTCTTCTCTTTCACTAATACTCTTACTTCTTCATCCCACCACTCACTACCCTTTCTAAACAACCCACCTCCCACTCTTCTCATGCCACAAGCATCTTTTGCGCAATCCATCACTGATTCCCTAAATACATCCCATTCCTCCCCCACTCCCCTTACTTCCATTGTTCTCACCTTTTTCCATTCTGTACACAGTCTCTCCTGGTACTTCCCCACACAGGTCTCCTTCCCAAGCTCACTTACTCTCACCACCTTCTTCACCCCAACATTCACTCCTCTTTTCTGAAAACCCATACTAATCTTCACCTTAGCCTCCACAAGATAATGATCAGACATCCCTCCAGTTGCACCTCTCAGCACATTAACATCCAAAAGTCTCTCTTTCGCACGCCTGTCAATTAACACGTAATCCAATAACGCTCTCTGGCCATCTCTCCTACTTACATAAGTATACTTATGTATATCTCGCTTTTTAAACCAGGTATTCCCAATCATCAGTCCTTTTTCAGCACATAAATCTACAAGCTCTTCACCATTTCCATTTACAACACTGAACACCCCATGCATACCAATTATTCCCTCAACTGCCACATTACTCACCTTTGCATTCATATATATATATATATATATATATATATATATATATATATATATATATATATATATATATATATATATATGTGTGTGTGTGTGTGTGTGTTTACTTATAACCAAGAGGAAAATGAAACACAGTAAGTTCCCAAGTGCACTTTCATGTATTTAATGCATGTAATCATTACACGAAAGTGCACTTGGGAACTTATTGTTTTATTTTCCTCGTGGTTATCAGCAAATACTGAATGACACGTACCACTGTGACCCTCTGTAATATATACATATCTTTTTCGTTCATATTTGTCATGTTCTTTGTTAGCGAGGTAGTGTACGGCTTGCAGGGAATATGGGGGAAGTATTCTTTTTCCCCTATCCCCAGGGATATATATTTATATAGGTGCTCACCAACTTACACACCAACTTACAATGGTTCCACTTACGACTTTATGATGGTGCGATAGCAATACACATTCAGTAGAAACCTTACTTCAGATCTTGAATTTTTATCTTTTCCCAGCCTAGCGATATGCAGTATGATACTTTTTCGTGATGCTGCGCAGCAGCAGTGAGCCACAGCTTCCAGTCAGCCACACGATCACAAGTGTAAACAACCATTATTCTACAGTGTACTGTGTTGCCAGCATTTTTGGATTTTGTGTTTTGTGATTTGGATCCCATCATGTTTACAAAATGCCCATCTGTGTCTCCTGCCTCTAGTGAGAAGATGAGGAAAGCAATGACTCGAGATGAAATTAAAGATAATTGCCCAGTATAAAGGCGGCAAGCCAGTAATGGCCATTGCATGTGAGTTGGGACTTTAGCAATTGATGATCTTGGCCATCTTAAAAGATAAGAAGCAAATTGGTGATGTAGTGAAATCTTCAGCATCAGTTAGATCCACTGTCATCTTGAAGAAAAGAGCTGGGCCAATTGATGATATGGATGTGGGTGTGGATAGAAGACCAGTCACAGATGCTGATGATTCTACGTATACACAAATGCTTACAGCTAGTCATGGGTAGTTCCAACACCTCAAAAGGTGTCATAATTTTCATAATGTAAAGGTTAACGGTGAGGCTGCAAGTCTGATACTGAAGGTGCTGAAGCTTTTAAGGAAGAGCTATATGATAATTGCGGATGAGAAATGTAAGTGATCTAAGATGGTTTAAGGTAAGCTAGGCAAAGCTATGATGTCAGGTAGGTTAGATGTACAGTATTAAATATATTTTTGAAACATTATTCTCAACTTACGATGCATTTATTGGAACATAACCCATCATAAGTTTGGGAGCACCTATATATATATATATATATATATATATATATATTTTTTTTTTTTTATTATACTTTGTCGCTGTCTCCCGCGTTTGCGAGGTAGCGCAAGGAAATAGACGAAAGAAATGGCCCAACCCCCCCATACACATGTATATACATACGTCCACACATGCAAATATACATACCTACACAGCTTTCCATGGTTTACCCCAGACGCTTCACATGCCCTGATTCAATCCATTGACAGCACGTTGACCCCGGTATACCACATTGATCCAATTCACTCTATTCCTTGCCTGCCTTTCACCCTCCTGCATGTTCAGGCCCCAATCACTCAAAATCTTTTTCACTCCATCTTTCCACCTCCAATTTGGTCTCCCACTTCTCCTCGTTCCCTCCACCTCCAACACATATATCCTCTTGATCAATCTTACCTCACTCATTCTCTCCATGTGCCCAAACCATTTCAAAACACCCTCTTCTGCTCTCTCAACCACACTCTTTTTATTTCCACACATCTCTCTTACCCTTACATTACTTACTCGATCAAACCACCTCACACACACACACACACACACACACATATATATATATATATATATATATATATATATATATATATATATATATATAATGGGGATAGGGGAGAAAGAATACTTCTCACGTATTCCCTGTGTGTCGTAGAGCTGTGGTTTCAGGCATTATTACATGACAGCTAGAGACTGAGTGTGAACGAATGGGGCCTTTGTTGTCTTTTCCTAGCACTACCTCGCACACCAGGGGGGAGGGGGATGTTATTCCATGTGTGGCGAGGTGGCGATGGGAACAAATAAAGGCAGACTATGAATTAAGTACATGTGTATATATGTATATGTCTGTGTGTGTATATATATGTGTACATTGAGATGTATAGGTATGTATATTTGCGTGTGTGGACGTGTATGTATATACATGTGTATGGGGGTGGGTTGGGCCATTTCTTTCGTCTGTTTCCTTGCGCTACCTCGCAAACGCAGGAGACAGCGACAAAGCAAAATAATAATATAATGAAAAAATATATATATATGTATGTATATGTTTATTATACTTTGTCGCTGTCTCCCGTGTTAGCGAGGTAGTGCAAGGAACCAGATGAAAGAATGGCCTAACCCACGCATATACACATGTGTATACATACACACACACATATGTATACCTATACATTTCAGTGCATACATACATACATATACATACACAGACAAATATATATATATATACAAGTACATATTCATACTTGCTGCCCTCAGCCATTCCCATCGCCACCCCGCCACATATGAAATGGCACCCTCCCTCCTCCCACACATGTGTGAGGTAGCAGTAGGAAAAGACAACAAAGGCCACATTCGTTCACACTCAGTCTCTAGCTGTCAAGTGTAATGTACCGAAACCACAGTTCCCTTTCCATATCTAGGTCCCACAAACCTTTTTACCTTAGACACTTCACATTCCCTGGTTCAGTCCATTGACAGCACATCGACCCGGGTATACCACATCGTTCCAATTCACTCTATTCCTTGCACGTCTTTCACCCTCCTGAAGGCTCAGGCCCTGATATATATATATATATATATTTTTTTCTTTTTTTTTGCCGCTGTCTCCCGCGTTTGCGAGGTAGCGCAAGGAAACAGACGAAAGAAATGGCCCAACCCACCCCCATACACTTGTATATACATACGTCCACACATGCAAATATACATACCTACACAGCTTTCCATGGTTTACCCCAGACGCATCACATGCCCTGATTCAATCCACTGACAGCATGTCAACCCCGGTATACCACATCGATCCAATTCACTCTATTCCTTGCCCTCCTTTCACCCTTCTGCATGTTCAGGCCCCGATCACACAAAATCTTTTTCACTCCATCTTTCCACCCCCAATTTGGTCTCCCACTTCTCGTTCCCTCCACCTCCGACACATATATCCTCTTGGTCAATCTTTCCTCACTCATTCTCTCCATGTTCCCAAACCATTTCAAAACACCCTCTTCTTTTTTGAATATATATATATATATATATATATATATATATATATATATATATATATATATATATATATATGTATGTATGTATGTATGTATGTATCCTGGAGAAGGCATATGATAGAGTTGATAGAGATGCTTTGAGGAAGGTATTAAGAGTATATGATGTGGGAGGTAAGTTGCCTGAAGCAGTGAAAAGTTTTCGTCAAGGATGTAAGGCATGTATACGAGTAGGAAAAGAGGAAAGTGATTGGTTCCCAGTGAATGTCAGTTTGCGGCAGGGGTGCGTGATGTCTCCATGGTAGTTTAATTTGTTTATGGATGGGGTTGTTAGGGAGATGAAAGCATCTCTATCAACCCTATCATATGCCTTCTCCATATCCGTGAATGCTACATACAAATCCATCTGTTTTTCTAAGTATTTCTCACATACATTCTTCAAAGCAAACACCTGATCCACACACCCTCTACTACTTCTGAAACCACACTGCTCTTCCCCAGTCTGATGTTCTGTACATGCCTCTATCATCTCAATCAATACCGTCCCATATAATTTTCCAGGAATACTCAACAAACTTATGCCTCTGTAATTTGAACACTCACCTTTATCCCCTTTGACTTTGTACAATGGCACTATGCATGCATTCTGCCTATCCTCAAGCATTTCATCATGATCCATACAAACAATGAATATCCTTACCACCCAATCTACTACACAGTTACCCCCTTTTTTTAATAAATTCCACTGCAATATCATCCAAACCTGCCACCTTGCCAGCTCTCATCTTCCTCAAAGCTTTCACTACCTCTTCTCTGTTTACCACACCATTCTCCCTGACCCTTTCACTTCACACACCACCCCGACCAAAACACCCTATATCTGCCACTCTGTCATCAGACACATTCAACAAACCTTCAAAATACTGACTCCATCTCCTTCTCTCTTCACCACTACTTGTTATTACCTCCCCTTTCACTGATGTTCCAACAGTGTTATATGGTTGCGATGCATGGGCTATAGATAGGGTGTGTGGAGGAGGGTGGATGTGTTGGAAATGAAATGTTTGAGGACAATATGTGGTGTGAGGTGTTTTGATCGAGTAAGTAATGAAAGGGTAAGAGAGATGTATGGTAATAAAAAGAGTGTGTTTGAGAGCAGAGGAGGGTGTGTTGAAGTGGTTTGGTCACATGGAGGGAATGAGTGAGGAAAGATTGACAAAGAGGATATATGTGTCAGAGGTAGAGGGAAGAAGGAGAAGCAGGAGACCAAATTGAAGGTGGAAGGATAGAGCAAAAAAGATTTTTATCGATTGAGGCCTGAACATAGTGGAGGGTGAAAGGTGTGCTAGAAATAGAGTGAATTGGAAGATATGGTATACTGGGGTCGACGTGCTATCAGTGGATTGAACCAGGGCATGTGAGGTGTTTGAGGTAAACCATGGAAAGGTCTGTGGGACCAGGATGTGGAAAGGGAACTGTGGTTTCAGTGCATTACACATGGCAGGTAGAGACTTTGTGTGAATGAGTGTGGCCTTTTTTGTCTTTTCCTAGTGCTACCTTGCTGGAGGTGGGAGGGGGATGCTACTTTATGTGTGGTGGGGTGGGAACAGGATTGGATGAAAGCAGTAAGTATGAATATGTACATATGTATATATGTATATGTGTGTGTGTGGACGTGTATGCATATACATGTGTATGTGGGTGGTTGGGGCCATTCTTTCGTCTGTTTCCTTGCGCTACCTCGCTAACGCGGGAGACAGCGACAAAGTATAATAAATAGATAAAATGAAATATTATTTTATGTATTATACTTAATCGCTGTCTCCCGCGTTAGCTAGGTAGCACAAAGAAACAGATGAAGAATGGATCAACCCACCCACATACACATGTATATACATAAACACCCACACACGCTCATATACATACCTACACATTTCAACATATACATACATAGATATATACTTATATACACATGTGCATATTCCTAGTTGCTGCCTTCATCCAATCCCGTCACCACCCCGCAACACATGAAATAGTGAGGTAGCGCTAAGGAAAAGACAAAAAGGCCACCTTTGTTCACACTCAGTCTCTAGCCATCATGTGTAATGCACCGAAACCACATCCAGGCCCCACAAACCTTTCCATGGTTTACCCCATACGCTTCACATGCCCTGGTTCAATCCATTGACAGCACGTCAACCCCAGTATACCACATTGTTCCAATTCACTCTATTCCTTGCACGCCTTTCACTCTCCTCTATGTTCAGGCCCCAATCGCTCAAAATCTTTTTCACTCCATCCTTACACCTCCAATTTGGTCTCCCGCTTCTCCTTGTTCCCTATATGTTCTCTTTGTCAGTCTTTCCTTACTCATTCTCTCCCTGTGACCAAACTATTTCAACACACCCTCTTCTGCTCTCTCAACCACACTCTTTATTACCACACACCTTTCTTACCCTTTCATTACTGACTTATATATATCACATAATTCCCCTCAACAGGCAGGATTCAAACCCATGACCTTATGCATGGTATATATACAGCCCTTGCCAAAATATAGCAGTGAGCTGAAAGAAAATGACATTTTTTTTATTAAGTGGCCTAGAAAATGTGAATAACACTTACCAACTTAACTGATACTTTGTTACATTCCCCCTTCTCTTGATGCATTCTTGAAGCTTGCTGAGAATGCTGTCAGCAAAATTTTTGAGTGACTCTGGAGAAAAACTGCTCCATAGCTGGTTAATTGCCTCCTTTGGTATAGAAGACGTGTCCATATCATATAATCTTTGCTCATAATAGACCACAGCTTTTTAACTGGTTTTAGGTTAGGGCACTCTCTGGCCAATCCTTGAAATATTTCACATTACTATCATTCAGCTGCTCTGAAATACACAGAACTAGCGTTTGGCAGAGAGCCTCATCCTGCATAAATATTTTTCCTTTTGCAGTTTTAAATGAATCAGGTAATCAGTCAGTGATTAGATTAAAGTACACTACCTGGTTCACTTTCACAATCTTGGGTAAGATTACCAAACCACCAACACTGTAGTATCTGAAACAGCCCCAAACCATAAGGGTAGGAGGTTATTTTAAAGTCTTTTCTATGTAATTGGGCTGGTTTGGGTTTTTTAAAACATGTCTTGGGTGGGGAATAGGGCAACACTAAACATTTAGACTTATCCTCATATGTCACATTTGCCTAAATGTTTAGTGTCACCTTATTCTCCCAGTTAGCTAACCTAAGACATCTTCTGAAAAACAGTGCTTGTAATGTTTTTTCCAGTACAATAACAATATCAATAAGACCTTAATAGATAGTAGGCCAAATCATGCAACAACTGGGAGTGTTTATGCTATCAAGTGTACGGCATATAAAGATATATACAGACCAGAAAAATTATGGAGAGATGTTATTGACATAGTCGCGCAGTATAAACGGATGACCACAAAACTGCTATTGCTAAACTTTGTCATGAAAGTGGTCACCTGTAGACCTTGAAAATGCCGTTATTCTGTACCCTTATGCTGATTATGCCACATGCAGCATCATTGAATCTCTCTTAATTGCTAATACTAAGAACTTCAATTTGTCCCTAGGTAACATTTAAAGCCCTTTCAATCATTAACTAAATCATTTTGAGAAAATTGACAAAACAGGAAAACATAAAAAAGTTCTCCAAGACACCCAGCTGCCCAGGTCAACCCTTGCCATGTGACTCCCCTTTATCACTCTCCCTTTCAATGGTTACTGTCGGTCAAGTCAGTGTGTTGTCTATAATGGTAGATGACAATACTCCACAGTGATGTTGAGATTTGAATAACTTTGTTAAGGACTGGCACCTGATGAGATGGATTGTCTCAACAAAACATGTCTTGCTACATATATAGAAAAATTACATGTTTGATAGAATTATATGAACTCCTGCTGAAGTGCAATTTCATCTTCATAACTTTCATTATGGACTAGTTTGATCTTCCTATATATATATATATATATATATATATATATATATATATATATATATATATATATATATATATATATTATTCCAGGGGATAGGGGAGGAAGAATACTTCCCATGTATTCCCTGCATATCGTAGAAAATGACTAAAAGGGGAGGGAGTGGGGGGCTGGAAATCCTCCCCTTTCATTTTCAGTTTTCCAAAAGAAGGAACAGAGAAGGGGGCCAGGTGAGGATATTCCCTCTTAAGGCTCAGTCCTCTGTTCTTAACACTACCTCACTAATGCAGAAAATTGCGAATATGTATGAAAAATATATATATATATATATATCATAGGGTGGGGGAGGGGGCGAAAATTTTGGGAGCCTTGAAAAATGTGTGGAAGTCGAGAACATTATCTCGGAAAGCAAAAATGGGTATGTTTGAGGGAATAGTGGTTCCAACAATGTTGTATGGTTGCGAGGCGTGGGCTATGGATAGAGATGTGCGCAGGAGGATGGATGTGCTGGAAATGAGATGTTTGAGGACAATGTGTGGTGTGAGGTGGTTTGATCGAGTAAGTAACGTAAGGGTAAGAGAGATGTGTGGAAATAAAAAGAGCGTGGTTGAGAGAGCAGAAGAGGGTGTTTTGAAATGGTTTGGGCACATGGAGAGAATGAGTGAGGAAAGATTGACCAAGAGGATATATGTGTCGGAGGTGGAGGGAACGAGGAGAAGTGGGAGGCCAAATTGGAGGTGGAAAGATGGAGTGAAAAAGATTTTGTGTGATCGGGGCCTGAACATGCAGGAGGGTGAAAGGAGGGCAAGGAATAGAGTGAATTGGATAGATGTGGTGTACCGGGGTTGATGTGCTGTCAGTGGATTGAATCAGGGCATGTGAAGCGTCTGGGGTAAACCATGGAAAGTTGTGTGGGGCCTGGATGTGGAAAGGGAGCTGTGGTTTCGGGCATTATTGCATGACAGCTAGAGACTGAGTGTGAACGAATGGGGCCTTTGTTGTCTTTTCCTAGTGCTACCTCGCACACAGGAGGGGGGAGGGGGATGGTATTCCATGCGTGGCAAGGTGGCGATGGGAATGAATAAAGGCAGACAGTGTGAATTGTGTGCATGGGTATATATGTATGTGTCTGTGTGTATATATATGTGTACATTGAGATGTATAGGTGTGTATATTTGCGTGTGTGGACGTGTATGTATATACATTGTGTATGGGGGTGGGTTGGGCCATTTCTTTTGTCTGTTTCCTTGCGCTACCTCGCAGACGCGGGAGACAGCGACTGGGTGGCGACGGGAATGGGTGAAGGCAGCAAGTATGAATGTGTACATGTATATATGTGTATCTTGGAAAGCAAAAATAGGTATGTTTGAAGGAATAGTGGTTCCAACAATGTTATATGGTTGCGAGGCATGGGCTATAGATAGAGTTGTGTGGAGGAGGGTGGATGTGCTGGAAATGATATGTTTGAGGACAATATGTGGTGTGAGGTGGTTTGATCGAGTAAGTAATGAAAGGGTAAGAGAGATGTGTGGTAGTAAAAAGAGTGTGGTTGAGAGAGCAGAAGAGGGTGTTTTGAAATGGTTTGGTCACATGGAGAGAATGAGTGAGGAAAGATTGACAAAGAGGATATATGTGTCACAGGTGGAGGGAACGAGGAGAAGTGGGAAACCAAATTGGAGGTGGAAAGATGGAGTGAAAAAGATTTTGAGTGATCGGGGCCTGAACGTGCAGGAGGGTGAAAGGCGTGCAAGGAATAGAGTGAATTGGAACGATGTGGTATACCAGGGTTGACGTGCTGTCAATGGATTGAACCAGGGCATGTGAAGCATCTGGTGTAAACCATGGAAAGTTTTGTGGGGCCCTGGATGTAGAAAGGGAGCTGTGGTTTCAGTGCGTTATACATGACAGCTAGAGACTGTGTGTGAACGAATGTGGCCTTTGTTGTCTTTTCCTAGTGCTACCTCGTGCACATGTGGGGGGAGGGGGCTGTCATTTCATGTGTGGCAGGGTGGCGACGGGAATGAATAAGGGCAGACTATGAATTATGTACATGTGTATATATGTATATGTCTGTGTGTATATATATATATGTATATGTTGAGATGTATAGGTATGTATATGTGCATGTGCAGATGTGTATGTATATACATGTGTATGTGGATGGGTTGGGCCATTCTTTCGTCTGTTTCCTTGCGCTACCTTGCTAACGCGGGAGACAGCGACAAAGTATGATGAATAATAAATAGTATATGTGTATATGTCTGGGTATGTATATGTATGTATATGTTGAAATGTATAGATATGCATATGTGCGTGTGTGGGCATTTATGTATATGCATGTGTATGTGGGTGGGTTGGGCCATTCTTTTGTCTGTTTCCTTGTGCAACCTTGATAAAGCAGGAGACAGTGACTAAGTATAATCAATAAATAGAATACATGCATACATATTTTCATACTTGATTGCTGTTTCCTGCATTATTGAGGTAGTGCCAGGAACAGACAAAGAATTTCCGCATCTGCTTACATCCATTCTGTAGCTGTCATGATGTATAATGCACTGAACAACAGCTCCCTATCCACATCCAGGCCCCACAGAATTTAAGTTTGGTTTACCCTGGATGCTTCACATACCCTGGTTCAGTCCATTGACCCCATTATACCACATAGTTCCAATATATGTAGTCTTCTGCAGTTATTTTAAGCCATCATCTTTCTTAAGGAACATTTTTTGTAGTTAACATTTCAGGAATTTGAATCGTGTTTGTTCATTCCTTTTGTTTTTCGTAAGATTACTTAACTTTTACACAGTTGTCAAGTTCTCTGATTACTGTTGAACACTTTTATATGTTGAATACATGAGCCAGTATAATAGATAGATATTAGCCCTTTCTAAGAGTTAGATGTATTTGAAACACAGTGACACAACTATTATTCTGTAAATTTCTTCATTGCTTGCAATTCTTTATTACCATTGTACATTTAATGATTACATAAATCTTATTTTTTTATAAAATATGTAAATACTAAAAGTAGTGTATTGGATCATGATTGTAAATACATCCAGAACACTGTTTTCACACCAAAATTACCTTCTCTTTTTATAGTGTATAAAGACATTTGTTTTATGAACAGTATGTTGCACTCTTTACTCAGTAAGACTCAGCTTCATCACAGTGTGTTAGGTGAAGCTGTGTGTGGCAAATGCTGTGGTCACACTCATCTTCCAGATTAGTTTATCATCTTACTCATTAGTGGATGTAATGTGAAGAATAACTGATTTTTTCATGTGGATTTTTAAAAGACTTGTTCTGTAACATGATATAATCAGCATTTCCCTTCTCTGGATTTGGCTTACAGTAACTAATTTGGTCATGATTGATAATACTAATGACAGTAATGTTGTTTTCATATTTACTGAATCATGTAACAACTCTTTTTACCACCTTGAACTAAAGAGACATCTTTGAATGTTCCGTGAGTGACTTGATGTTGTCTCCTTTAACACAGCAATTGGTGCAACTTTATTTAACATAATGAAAGGTAGTTAACTTGCATGCACTCCTAAGTGTTTTAACACACACCAAATCCAATTGAAGCTAAGTTCTTATGACTGGAGAACTAAGAAGATTCACTGATTCCTTCACAGATCCAGAATGAATCATACAGCCAGTAAAAGTACATAGTTACTTTAGTTACATTTTTCTCCTACTTGAGTTTGTTGTGTGATAAGTACTCATCACACTTTGAAGTTTATGTGATAAGGAAAAGCCTTAAAAACAAGATGATAGAAATATTAAACACTTATAGTTTTTGCTGAAGTTTGCATTTAGTTACTGAAATAGTCTGACATTGATTTCATTGGTACTGACCTTCCATTTTGGGAAATGTGATGTTCAGGCTAGTAAGATTCCCGTCAACAATATTGCCAGCTAGATTGATGTTGACAGAACAGTAACCGGAGAGACTTGGTTATAACAGGATCATTTTGATCTGATTCCTGTTGGCAACTGCCATGCTGTCAGTCTCAGAAATCAAACCAGTAAGACGTATGCATTTGGTATTAAGCTATTGACATTTCTTTGAATGCAGAGTATAGTTTTATCTCATTATGTGTGTAAAGCAGTGTCCATTTCCATCTCTGTTATTCTTTTGAATGCAGAGTGACTAGATAGAAGAAGGAACATCTGATTTTGTGATTAGAACTATGTTTTGTTTGCAAGAATTATCCATCATTTAAAAGACAGATTACATTATTGAGAATTTTCAGATTTACTTTTTTTTTTGATAGGGATAAAGCTCTTTCTTTCCATTGTTCTTTACATTGTATTGAAAGGATATTTGTTTTGTTGGAGTATCTCTAAAATGTCCTGTAATTGACTAGGATATATCTGTTAGTGCAGATCTTTTTCTTGAACAGGGTTATGTTTAATTTGTTTTTATTTTTCATGAACTACCATGAGTTCAGTTTATGATATGCTAAGTTTTTAATTGATGTTATTTTTCTCTACTCAAGCTTCATTCTGAATAAGAATGTCAAATGTAGCCATTTCTTAGAAAATTCTGTGGACTGTATTGCATGGAAGAAGTATGTTGTTTATTTCAGACTGTACTCAGTATACATTTCATTATGGATGGGTTTCTCTCGTGGATATGTATAATATATAAGAGTAGTGTATCTTGATGTACATATTATAGAAATATATATCACAAGCATGGTGCAAATTGAGTGTCTGCTCCACTTCTCACTTACAAAATTTTTGTGTGATTAAAGGAGCTATTTTGAGTTGTGGGTTTCAAGTGAGCATGGCTTATTTGGAGCTGACACAGTTGTAAATTCAAGAAATAAAACTATGGCAATGAGTGCTGTCGAAACATATTCTGGTATTGCTCAGGGTGTATCTACACTCCCTCGCTGAATTTAGAGATCCATATAACATGTACAAGAGTTATACTTAAGTTTACTCTTACTAGGAAGAGGTTATATACAACCCAACATTACCCTGAGTATATGATTTGAGTTAAGGCTTCCAAAACTGATTGCCTAAGCTGAAAATAATCTGTGATGTCATCATCTAGCATGTACAGCATTTAGCTTTTTAGCACAAAGCATTGCCTTTTTGCAGCTGTCCATTCAAGATTATCATACATGAGATAATCTATGATGTTTGAGTCAAGTGATTTGTTTGCAGGACTTGATTCTGAAAATCTTACCTTGCAGCTCAATAAACATTGAATATATTTATCATGTTTTAGAAAGATATGCCAGTAAGATTATTATTAACCTTATTTATGTACATTTTTTGTGATAATCTTCCAAAGCTGTTTTATGATTTGTCCAAAAATTGTAAGAGAGGTTAAGATTAATAATAAGCAAATGTTTATATATTGTGAGAATATTGTAGACTCAGCCTCTCCCTGTGAATAAATGTTATAAAGTTTGTCATAATATTTTGTTCATTTTTGTTTCATTAATTCATTAATGATTACTGAACACATGCATTGGATATGCTTGATGCAATTACTTATTTGTACATATATCCATTTGTGGTGCCCCATCTCTTAAACTTTTTTTCATATTGGATCACCATTTCCTGCATTAGCAAGGTAGTGCCAGGAATGGACGAAGAAAAGCCACATCCACTCGCATCCATTTTGTAGCTGTCATGTGTAATGCACCAAAACTACAGTTCCCTATATGCAAACAGTCCCCACAGACCTTTTCATGGCTTACCCCAGACACTTCATTGATAGCACATCAACCCCAGTATACTTCATCATTCCATTTCACTCTACCCTGTGCTTACCTTTCACCCCCATGCATGTTTAGCCCCTAATCACTCAAAATCTTTTACGCTCCATCCATTATTCTCCAGTTTGGTTTGCTCATTTTCCTTGTTCCCTCTCTGTCAACCTTTCCTCACTCATTCTCTCTAAATGTCCAAACCATTTCAGCACACCCTTTCTAGCTCTCTGACCACACTCTTTTTATTACCACACCTATTTCTTACCCTTTCATTACCTACATGATCAAACCACCTCACTTCACTCCTCAAATATTTCATTTCCAACACATCCACCATCCTTTATACAGTCTTATCTAAAGCCTATGCCTCACACCCCTATAATATGACTGGGACTATTATACCTTCAAGCATAGCCATTTTTGCCCTTTCTCTCTTTCCACACATTCTTCAATGCTTCCAGAACCTTCTCTGCCTCATCTATTCTGTGACTCACTTCTGCTTCCATGATTCCATATGCTGCTATGTTCACCCCCAGGTATCTAAAACACTTCAATTCTTCCAACTTTTCTCCATTCAAACTCACACCCCAACTAACTTGTTCCTCTACCCTGCTAAACCTGATAACTTTGTTTTTATTCACATTTACTCTCAACTTCCTCCTTTCATGCACTCTTCCAAACTCAGTCTCCAACTTCTGCAGTTTCTCACTCAAGTATGCCACCAGTGCTGTATCATCAGCAAATAACAACTGACTCACTTCCCCCACAAACTATATACTCACTCCTCTCCCCAAGACTCTTGCATTTACCTCCCTCACCACCTCATCTATAAACAAATTAAACAACTATGGTGACATCACACACCCCTGCTGTAAACCAACCTTCATTTGGAACAATTCATTCTCCTCTCCCTCTACTCATACACATGCCTTATACCCTTGATATAAACTTCTGTGCTTCTAGCAGCTTCTTCCCACACTGTTTTTCTGAAGACATTCCAAAAGGCTTTTCTATCAATCATATTGTATGCTTTACCAGATCCATTAATGTCACATACAAATCCTCCTTTTCCTCTAGGTATTTCTTACTCACATTTTTCAAAGCAAACACCTGATCCACACATGCTTTACCACCTCTGAAACCACAATGCTCCTTCCCAGTTTGATGCTCTGTACATGCCTTTACCCTCTCAATCAGTACCCTCCCATACAACTTACCTGGTACATTCAACAAACTTATACCTCTGTTGTTTTAACACACCTGTATCCCCTTTGCCTATACTTATTGACACTATACATGCATTCTACCGGTTTTGAAGCACTTTACCGTAATCCATACTTACACTGAAAATCCCCACCAACCAGTCAACAACACAGTTATCCCCTTTCTTGACATATATATTCTACAGCTATACCATCCACTCTAGATGCCATACCACATTTCATCTTATGTAGAGCTTAAACCACTTCTCTTTTCACCAAACAACTCTCCATGACTCTCTCACTTCGCATACCACCTCAGCCAAAATACCATACACCTGACACCCTAAAACACCATACATTTGCCACCCTTTCATCAAACACATTCAGCAGTCCTTCAGAATAATCACTCTATCTCCTCACTTCATCTCTATAAAGCACCACTTCCTCTCTTACCCCTTTCACCATTGTTCCTATTTGTTCTATTGTTTTTTGCACGTTATTTACATCTCTCCAAAACATCTTATTCTCTCTTATTTTCCCTAAAGTTTATTGATACATGCTCACCTTAACTCTCACTTACCCTCTTTTTCAACCCCTGCACCTTCCTCTTGACTTTGTAAACTTAAGTATACCATCTGCAATTATGGTTTCATCCCTTACCTTATTTCATTCATCCTTAGCTCCTTTACTAAACATTCATAAAAGAATCAAGTCCTTCTGCTTAGTTATTAATGTGCATCATTGTTAGTAGTCACCCTAAGAACACTGCGGTCAGCAGCTTTTCTGATATGTATCATTTCTTTCCTTTTTTCCTGTAATAGAATGAATTCTGGTCTGCATAGGAGTATCTACACATGGCAAAATTCCCTTCCATACTGTTAGATGTGAGAGGAATAGGTAGTGTTAGGGCTCTTGGCTGTGGTTTATTAGTTGTGGTAAGTGTTGCTTCTTTACTCTAATATTGACTGTAACAGAGAAAGAAAAGGGTTAACAAAACAACCCTCTACCTTCTCTTGTGTTTCCCAAACTATGACCTGGCACAATTTAAAACAGATTTTTCACTTCCTCTTTCCCATTCATAATCCTTTCTATATTTCAATTAAGGCCTGGCCTTCATTTGGACTTTTGTCCATGATTGGAGCTTCCAACTTGAAAAGAAAAACATTACCTTACAAATTTGTTGACAATACTCATACCAATGTAGACTTAACACTGATGTAAGGATGACTATAGTCTTCCTCCTCCTGTTGTGAAATTTTTAAAATTCTTTGATTTTGTATTCTTCATTAATATTTCCCATTTATCTAGACTTTTAATCATATCAGCAGTAATAACCTCACAGTTGATAAGTTTATGTCTTAGCACATACATGCATACATTTGCCTAAGTCCCACATTAGGAGAATAGGAAAGGATACAGACTCTTCAGGCAAATCTCAGAATAACTTTCAAGTATATGGATTAGGAAATATTTATAAAGTTACATATCCTACATAAGGCCAGAACTGGAATGTATATAATGTATTTTTCAAGTTAAGTCACCATGCCTAAATAACATAAGAACATAGAGCTAACAGAAAAGGCCTAAAGGAGAGCAACAAAGGTGGTATCAGAATTTATAGAGCTAATTTACAGGGAAAGGATAAAAGCTTCAAATTTGCCCATCTTAGGAGAGAAGAGTGATGGGCCATCTGATTTCAACTTTTAAGCAAGAAACTTGTTAAAACTGGTGAAAAAAAGTACTTTTATAGTAAGAAAGTGGAGGATGAGTGAAATAGAATGATTAAGAACCTAGATGGTGAAGTAGGTAGTAGTTGGAAGGCAGCCACCGACCAGGGAGGTATATTATGGCATTACCTGCTTGGATATTAGGAGGGTTAGTAACAGCTGTGTAGTGAGCCAACACCTCCGTGTTTGTCAAGTTGCAATCCTCTGACTCAGGTAGCTTTCTTTTCTTGCTGCCTCACCTACACATGGACTACTGGCATTCTTTCAACAAATACACAATCTCTCCTTGTCACACACATCATTTGACAATGTTTAACTTGCACACTCATTCTTCATAGCTCTAGATTTTCCCACAGTGAGCACCATGCCCTAGCCTTACCTTTTGGCAAACTTGTAGGAGCAGTAGATAGAAGCAGTAGGTAGGAACATTAGACAGGAGCATTAGGTAGAAGTAATAGGTAGGAATATTAGGTGGGAGCATTAGGTACAAGTAGTAAGTTAGAACATTAGGTAGACACATTAGGTGGAAGTAGTTAGAAGGAAAACACTGAAAACACTGTGAAAACACTGTGCTAGAGATGCCTTCTGACAGTGGCCTGTTAAGGGAGAGTCAGTAAGGGATGAGAAGCATCATTGGAGTTCACCAATTATAGAGACTCTTAACTGTGGGCACCCTCTTGAGGGTGAGACCACTGAATAGCCTTAGAAGTTCCAATGCTTAGCTTATAAGCCTAAATTTTATAATCCAAGCCAGTCCTCTTGAGGGAGTTCCCAAAGGGAATAGGTATCAGATAAATAGTTAGACAGATAGAGAACATGGCTAATCCAGACAACATACATTTATTTAAGAAGTGTGATAAAAGGGAATGTTCAGGAGATAGGAGCCCCATAAGTGTAAAACTCCCTCCACATACAGTAAAAATATGGGCAGGTAGGTGCCTGCAATAATACACAGGTTTATATTCACAGCCATATGCATTACATTAAAAAGCATATGAATTCCAGATATATGGCTCTTTGACTCAGCCCTTTCATCTGCAACTACGGCAATACAGCGTTTGGTTCATCTGGCCTCCGTCTGCGCCACACTGCACTGAACCAAGTGGCCGGAAGTCAGCACCACAAGTAAAGCATCCTCCTCGAAGGCTCAGAGTGGGGTGCCTAAATGTGTGTGGATGTAACCAAGATGTGAAGACCCTTACTGGAAAAACAATCACTCTTGAAGTAGAACCTTCAGACACAATTGAAAATGTGAAGGAAAATAGTGAAATTGGAAAAAAAATGTAGCTTAGACATTGAAGCTTATTGATAGTGGTTAAATTGATGAGAACTGCTATTGACGTTTGTGTAAATAAATTATACATTTCCTTTTTTCCATAGCCAGAGGTTGAACCATTATGTGACATTCATTTTTTTCATTCATTTCAAGCTAGAAGTTTCAGTTTTCTAAATTGTTTCTTACATTTTTCATATGTATATATATGTATGTGTGTGTGTGTGTGTATATGTGCGTATGTATGTGTATGTGTGTGTATGTTTATATGTATATATATATGTATATTATCCCTGGGGATAGGGGTGAAAGAATACTTCCCACGTATTCCTCGCGTGTCGTAGAAAGCGACTAGAGGGGACGGGAGCGGGGGGCCAGAAATCCTCCCCTCCTTGTATTAACTTTCTAAAATGGGAAACAGAAGAAGGAGTCACGCGGGGAGTGCTCATCCTCCTCGAAGGCTCAGAGTGGGGTGCCTAAATGTGTGTGGATGTAACCAAGATGTGAAAAAAGGAGAGATAGGTAGTATGTTTGAGGAAAGGAACCTGGATGTTTTGGCTCTGAGTGAAACGAAGCTCAAGGGTAAAGGGGAAGAGTGGTTTGGGAATGTCTGGGGAGTAAAGTCAGGGGTTAGTGAGAGGACAAGAGCGAGGGAAGGAGTAGCAGTACTCCTGAAACAGGAGTTGTGGGAGTATGTGATAGAGTGTAAGAAAGTAAATTCTCGATTAATATGGGTAAAACTGAAAGTTGATGGAGAGAGGTGGGTGATTATTGGTGCATATGCACCTGGGCATGAGAAGAAAGATCAAGAGAGGCAAGTGTTTTGGGAGCAGCTGAATGAGTGTGTTAGTGGTTTTGATGCACGAGACCGGGTTATAGTGATGGGTGATTTGAATGCAAAGGTGAGTAATGTGGCAGTTGAGGGAATAATTGGTATACATGGGGTGTTCAGTGTTGTAAATGGAAATGGTGAAGAGCTTGTAGATTTATGTGCTGAAAAAGGACTGATGATTGGGAATACCTGGTTTAAAAAGCGAGATATACATAAGTATACTTATGTAAGTAGGAGAGATGGCCAGAGAGCGTTATTGGATTACGTGTTAATTGACAGGCGTGCGAAAGAGAGACTTTTGGATGTTAATGTGCTGAGAGGTGCAACTGGAGGGATGTCTGATCATTATCTTGTGGAGGCTAAGGTGAAGATTTGTATGGGTTTTCAGAAAAGAAGAGTGAATGTTGGGGTGAAGAGGGTGGCGAGAGTAAGTGAGCTTGAGAAGGAGACCTGTGTGAGGAAGTACCAGGAGAGACTGAGTACAGAATGGAAAAAGGTGAGAACAATGGAAGCAAGGGGAGTGGGGGAGGAATGGGAGGTATTTAGGGAATCAGTGATGGATTGCGCAAAAGATGCTTGTGGCATGAGAAGAGTGGGAGGTGGGTTGATTAGAAAGGGTAGTGAGTGGTGGGATGAAGAAGTAAGAGTATTAGTGAAAGAGAAGAGAGAGGCATTTGGACGATTTTTGCAGGGAAAAAATGCAATGGAGTGGGAGATGTATAAAAGAAAGAGACAGGAGGTCAAGAGAAAGGTGCAAGAGGTGAAAAAAAGGGCAAATGAGAGTTGGGGTGAGAGAGTATCATTAAATTTTAGGGAGAATAAAAAGATGTTCTGGAAGGAGGTAAATAAAGTGCGTAAGACAAGGGAGCAAATGGGAACTTCAGTGAAGGGCGCAAATGGGGAGGTGATAACAAGTAGTGGTGATGTGAGAAGAGATGGAGTGAGTATTTTGAAGGTTTGTTGAATGTGTTTGATGATAGAGTGGCAGATATAGGGTGTTTTGGTCGAGGTGGTGTGCAAAGTGAGAGGGTTAGGGAAAATGATTTGGTAAACAGAGAAGAGGTAGTGAAAGCTTTGCGAAAGATGAAAGCCGGCAAGGCAGCAGGTTTGGATGGTATTGCAGTGGAATTTATTAAAAAAGGGGGGTGACTGTATTGTTGACTGGTTGGTAAGGTTATTTAATGTATGTATGACTCATGGTGAGGTGCCTGAGGATTGGCGGAATGCGTGCATAGTGCCATTGTACAAAGGCAAAGGGGATAAGAGTGAGTGCTCAAATTACAGAGGTATAAGTTTGTTGAGTATTCCTGGTAAATTATATGGGAGGGTATTGATTGAGAGGGTGAAGGCATGTACAGAGCATCAGATTGGGGAAGAGCAGTGTGGTTTCAGAAGTGGTAGAGGATGTGTGGATCAGGTGTTTGCTTTGAAGAATGTATGTGAGAAATACTTAGAAAAGCAAATGGATTTGTATGTAGCATTTATGGATCTGGAGAAGGCATATGATAGAGTTGATAGAGATGCTCTGTGGAAGGTATTAAGAATATATGGTGTGGGAGGAAAGTTGTTAGAAGCAGTGAAAAGTTTTTATCGAGGATGTAAGGCATGTGTACGTGTAGGAAGAGAGGAAAGTGATTGGTTCTCAGTGAATGTAGGTTTGCGGCAGGGGTGTGTGATGTCTCCATGGTTGTTTAATTTGTTTATGGATGGGGTTGTTAGGGAGGTAAATGCAAGAGTTTTGGAAAGAGGGGCAAGTATGAAGTCTGTTGGGGATGAGAGAGCTTGGGAAGTGAGTCAGTTGTTGTTCGCTGATGATACAGCGCTGGTGGCTGATTCATGTGAGAAACTGCAGAAGCTGGTGACTGAGTTTGGTAAAGTGTGTGGAAGAAGAAAGTTAAGAGTAAATGTGAATAAGAGCAAGGTTATTAGGTACAGTAGGGTTGAGGGTCAAGTCAATTGGGAGGTGAGTTTGAATGGAGAAAAACTGGAGGAAGTGAAGTGTTTTAGATATCTGGGAGTGGATCTGGCAGCGGATGGAACCATGGAAGCGGAAGTGGATCATAGGGTGGGGGAGGGGGCGAAAATTCTGGGGGCCTTGAAGAATGTGTGGAAGTCGAGAACATTATCTCGGAAAGCAAAAATGGGTATGTTTGAAGGAATAGTGGTTCCAACAATGTTGTATGGTTGCGAGGCTTGGGCTATGGATAGAGTTGTGCGCAGGAGGATGGATGTGCTGGAAATGAGATGTTTGAGGACAATGTGTGGTGTGAGGTGGTTTGATCGAGTGAGTAACGTAAGGGTAAGAGAGATGTGTGGAAATAAAAAGAGCGTGGTTGAGAGAGCAGAAGAGGGTGTTTTGAAGTGGTTTGGGCACATGGAGAGAATGAGTGAGGAAAGATTGACCAAGAGGATATATGTGTCGGAGGTGGAGGGAACGAGGAGAAGAGGGAGACCAAATTGGAGGTGGAAAGATGGAGTGAAAAAGATTTTGTGTGATCGGGGCCTGAACATGCAAGAGGGTGAAAGGAGGGCAAGGAATAGAGTGAATTGGAGCGATGTGGTATACCGGGGTTGACGTGCTGTCAGTGGATTGAATCAAGGCATGTGAAGCGTCTGGGGTAAACCATGGAAAGCTGTGTAGGTATGTATATTTGCGTGTGTGGACGTATGTATATACATGTGTATGGGGGGGAGTTGGGCCATTTCTTTCGTCTGTTTCCTTGCGCTACCTCGCAAATGCGGGAGACAGCGACAAAGTATAAAAAAAAAAAAAAAAAAAATATTCACAGCCATATGCATTACATTAAAAAGCATATGAATTCCAGATATATGGCTCTTTGACTCAGCCCTTTCATCTGCAACTCAAATAAGTTACAAAAATTTCAATTGTGGTTTTTAAATTTATAAAATAAGTATTAGGGAAAATTAGAAAGTTGTACCTAAGTATAAACATACTTTATAGCTTTTCCTCGTCTTCCATCCTATGGAGAAAACACTGATTTAAAAGGGTAAAAGATTTTTCTTTTCATCTTGGAGGCTCCAGTTACAAACAGAAGTTACCATCGAAGCCAGGCCTTTATTGAAAGTAAGGTTAATGAAAAAGAAAAAGAAGAGTCCAGGAAAAGTATTCGTAAATTTTAGAGGAAGTGAAAAACCTGTCTTTCACAGTGTGCCAAGTCATAGTTATTGGGGAAGTCGTGAGAGGGTAAAGTGTCCCAAAGCTTCATGGTGTTAGGAAAGAAACAGTTGTCAAAAAAGCCCATCCTTGAGTTGCCAATATGCACACAGTAATCATGTGATGCAGCAGCTTGCTGAGTATTGTGTGATCTTGCTAGTATTGGGGGCACACAAGAAGCCAGCTTTTGGGAGCAAAAATCAAAGCAATACCTATAGAAGAGGGAAAGTGAACAAACATTGTGGTGTATGGTAAGCAGGTCAAGACTTAAAGTTAGCCTGGGAGAGTTTATAAGTATGATCGCTTTCAACTCTGTGTTGAATAAGGATGCAGATCTAAAAGCACCCCAAGTGTGAGAGCAGTATTCCTCACAAGTACTGATCAGTCCTTTGTATAAATGGAGCAACTGTTTGAAAGAAAAGAAATTTCATCTAAACAGGACTCCCAGTTTCTCAGAGGCAGACGTAGCTATTTTTGTAAGGTGTTGTTTCCAGGAAAGAATGGATATCATAGTAACGCCAAGGATGTTCATTGAATCAAAAGGTGGAATTACAGAACCATCAAAGGAGAAAGGAAAGTTGCGAGGAATTTTCAATCAGTAGATTGAGCAGAAAGTGGGTCTTGGGGGGGCATTAAAAGTGAGACTGAGCAGAAAGTGGGTCTTTGGGGCAATAAACTTAGATTACATCTACCCAACTGAGATATCATGTCCACGTCTGAGTTTACTGAGGAAGTTGTGACAAGATGCATATCGAGAGAGAAGGAGCAGAAATGAAGGATGTGGATGAATGTGTTGTTAAGTCATCAGTGTATGAGTACATTTGGTTATTTATGAAAGAAAGACAATTGTTGATAAGGAGAAAAAATGTAGGAGATAGGACAGAACATTGAGGGACACCACTGCTGATGAAGAAAGGAAAGAGTGGCTGATCCATCAACAACTATTGAGACAGATCAGCCAGGGAGGAAGCTAGACATGAGAGAACAAAGTGAGGGAAGGAAGCCAAAAGAGGGGAACTTAGAGATGGGACTCCAATGCCACACTCTGTCAGAGGCTATGGATATATCAAACACAAAACTATGTATGATTCCCCAAAATATTTCAGATTAGCACAGTAATGTTTTTCCCTGTAAAAAAATTATCCATCAAATTTATTAGTGCTGTGTCTTTGTATAAATAAGTAACACTTTTAAGAATTATTATTATTAGTTTTTGAAAAGTAATATTACTCAATAGTCCTTTAGATGTGCTATTCAACTGCAGTTGAAGAAATTTCCAATACTGAAACACTGAACATGGTGTTCAACTTTTCTCCATTGTGGCAAAATAATATTTTCACTTGCATTGTTCAATGACACCCCTTAAGAGTTTAAAATGAGGGCACCATTTGTACTGCCATCAATATGCACTGAAGAAAACTTCAGAGTAACACCAGTCATCCATGCCACCCATATTGCCATACTAATGTGCACAGAGAATGCTCTTTATTTTTATGAAAACAATGAATTTTTTTATGTAGCATATTACAATGTTAGCATATTGATACTATACAATATGATACTGGTTTCTCCATCATGGCCACCCCTTAAAGTTATGTATATTCTCCAATCTTTTTCTTAATGAAATCCATATTTTTTGCTACATAACATTGATTTCAACTACTTTCAGTGCAATAAACTTTCAGAGGATAACAGAAAGCTGTGAGGAATTTTCAATAGAGAGATGGGCAGAAACTGTATCTTGGAGGTATTAAACTTAACTAGATTTCATCTACCCTTCTGAAATATCCTGGCCAAGTCTGAGTTTACTGAGGAAGTTTTGTTGAGACAGGGTGCAGATTGAAAGAGAAGGAGCAGATTTGAAGGATGTGGATGAACGCATTGTTGAGTCATCAGTGTATGAATGCATTTGGTTGTTTGTGAAAAAAGGAAATTGTAGATAAAAAGGAAAAAAGGTGTATGAGACAGTTCAGAACCTTGAGGGATACTGCTGTAGATGGAGAAAGCCAGAGAGGCTGATCCATCAAAAATCACGGAGGTAGATCAGCTAGAGAGGAAGCTAATGAGGGAGCAAAGAGAGGAAGGGAAGCCAAAAGATAGGAGCTTAAGTATGTACTTATATATGCTGAGTGAAATGACATCACTCTCCTTTGCATGTCAGTTTACCTGACATCAAACCAAGTCGCACCAACACGATTATATCAGTTTTTCCCCCCCCCCGAGATGAAAAAGTATATGGAATTAAGTGGGCTATGAAATTAATTATGCATATTTTCCAATTTTTTTGCCACACAACAATGATTTCAACCACTTTAGTGCAATGAATGCAAGCAAGTATCATGCATGGTGAAATATTCTTTGATGATAGTGTAGTCCCAGTGTTACAGCCTCACTAAGAATGACTTTTCATTCATAGTGTAACCTCAAGCAGGCAGAGTCCAGTAACACACAAAATCTGTATCCAAAGGGTTGAATATATAAATTTTTATAAAAAACATTTTATGTTAAGCAAATTTACATAAGTAGTATATCATATCTCCGAAACCTATTCCCTTCGGGAACTCCCATCAGAGGGTAGCCAAAGCAAGTCTTCACTTATCACTGTCCTTGCATGCCTCCCTGCCTTATGCCATTTCATGCTTTCTTCTACCATTTCTATCCCTCCAGTACTCTTCCACTGTATATCACCATGTCACTGATGGTCTTTCTTTTACTCCAACCTCTTTAATCATACTATCACATACTTCTGGAAAACTCTCTGTCTTGAATTCTTTTCACATGCCCAAACCACTTCAAAGTATTATGTTTCATCCACCCTACCACTCTAGAATTCATTCCCTCTATATTATCTGCCATACCAGATCTCTTATACACCCCCTATTACTTTCTTCATTCCATCTAGTCGTGCCACATGATCCTCTCAGATGGCTCATTTCCACAGTCAAGATTCTTGACTTCTGTGACTCATTTCATTTCCATGTTTATGTTGCATATGTCAGAGTCAGATGGACTATGCTGTCCCTTAATCCCTTCTTCAGTTCCATACTTTCACCTCTGCTCTTTATTCTTTTACGGGACCAAATGACTCTTCTACCATGTACTACTCTCTCCTTTATCTCTCCTTCTCTTTCACTAAACTTGCCAAAAATACCTCCCAAATACTTAAGTTCTGTCACTTTTCACAGTCGTTCATATCCCATATCTATAATAAAGTTTAGTTCACTTTCTTCTCTCATTCAACAGAGCTGTGCCAAGTCTTTACTATCACAGTTTTCTATCATAAGCCATTGCTTTACTTTTACTCATATTTACCTTTAGTTGCCTACTGTTACATGCATCATGAAACCCACATCTTTCTGCAGCTCTTCTTCACTCTCAGCAAATACCACAGTATGATCCATAAAGAGGATTATCACTAGCCACCATACTTCACTGCCACACTCCATCTATACATCCATTTTCTTTAGTTTTGCTTTTATCCCCCTTATCATGCCATCCTTATATGTGTTAGAAAGCAACAGTGACATCACACAACCCTGCCTCACACCCACACGTATATCAAAACTTTTGCGCAACTTCCATCTGTTCTCACACATGCATTTGCTCCTCTTTAGTAACATAGATATACAGACCCAAGGTCCAAGCAAGGTGGTCTGGCCTTAATGTTATTTAAAAAGAAAATTTCAGTCCTCTTAAAAGCAGTAAAAGAAATGGATAGCAAAGAACATGCTCTTTCACCAACTTCCACTTCCTTCCGCAACATGGTGGAAACGAAGAGAAAAAATACCTTGCCAGATTACTATGCCTGAAGGAAATTTTTATAGAAAAGTCATGGGGTAGAATGAATGTGAATATGTCATGCATTCCATCACCAACAACATGCATCCGTTCACTTTTTGTTATAAAGACAATTCTTTTTTTTTTTTTTCCGCTGTCTCCCGCGTTTAAGGATAAACATGAGCTCCAGCCTCTCGACATACAATGCCTATATTATTCATGATGTTGAAGAATGATACAATAATTCTTATTTACTCTCTCAAAGCAGGTGACATGGGTTAATCTGTGTTGGTATTGTTACTGCAGCATGACCTGGGAGAGACCAGTGGTTGCAAAGGTAACATGAAATACCACTATGATTATGCAATATCAGGGAGCGACAATTGATGATCAAGACTAATTTTGAATATATTAAAGATGTTGCTCTGAACAACATTTTCTGGGAGCTCATTCCATGATTCAGCAATGGCAATGTAAAGAAATACTTTGTGCTGTCCAGGTTAACTTAGTGACTTTGATGATTCAGTCCATATCTCTGATGATTCAGTCCATATCCTCTTGTTGGTAATGCTGGCCCCACTAAAAAGAAATTTTCAATATTGATGTTGTTGAATCCTTTAAGTATTTTAAGACATTTTATTACTTTGCCTTGGAGACATATTTTGCTAAGGGGGAACAAGTTTAATTTTTTTTCTGTCGAAGAATCCAGTCACGGACAAAAGTCCACATCAAGGGCGGGCCTTAACTGAAATATAGAGAGAATTATGAAACAAAAAGAAAAGACAAGGGAATGTATGAATTTTTGAGGAAGTGAAAAACCTGTCTTTTGAAATGTGCTAGGTCATAGTTATTGGGAAAGACATGAGAGGGTAGAGAGTTCCAGAGCTTCAATATGTGAGGAAAGAAGTAGGTATCAAAACAGCCCACCATGAGTTGCTTGTGATCACACAATCATGTGATGCAGCAGCTTGCTAAGTATTTTGTGATCTAGCTAGTGGTGTGAGCACACAAGCAGCAAACACTCAGGAACAAAAACCAAAGTACTACCTATACAAAAGGAAAAGTGAAGCAACATTGCAGTGTAGGGCAAGGAGCTTAAGTTTATATGGCAGATTGCTTTTGACTCAACTCTGTCAGATAAGGATACAGAGCTAGAACCACCCCAAAAGCAGCACTCCATACAAGGATGAATCAGTCCCTTGTATAAATGGAGCAACTGTTCAGAAGAGAAGTTTCGACATCTAAACAGGATGCCCAATTTCTTAGAGGCAGACTTAGCTATTCCAGTAATCTTTTTGTGCAAGGAGAGAATCAATTTAGAAGGCTTTCACCCCCCCCCAGAGTTGTCCCTCCTACCCCATCTATCCTGAATACATCTCACAAAGTATTCCAATCAACTCTGTCTTACTCTTTCTTCAGATCCATAAAAGCTGCATACAGCTTCTTACCTTTCACTAGATATTTTTTCAGTCATTCTAACCACAGAAATCTGATCCACCCCTCCCTTCTCACTAATTCTGCATTCACTCACTTCCATCACTCGATCCATCAACACTCTTGCATACATGTTATTGCTACATACATCCTTAATATTATCCTTTTCCTTTGTATCACACTTTCTCCTCCATACTTAAGCATTACAGCTTTTCCTACCTTCAACCTCGTTATCTCCCTTTCTACCTCCCTTTTTGCTCTAGGCCCTTGTACTTGCATCCTTTTCCTTCCATTCTCCAAACCCATGCAAGTAATAACTGCTGCCTCATCTGCCACCATTCATCATTTCTCCTCATCTTCCTTTTACTTCCTTATTTTGATAACAAGACTCCATCCTTACTTTTCATATTAACATTTCCACTGTTACATCCATCCCTTCTGTTTTCATCTCCTTAAGCACAATACCATTTTCCCGAAACTTTTCATTCAGCTTTATTCTAAAGTCTTTACCTACTCTTTCCTTGCTTCTGTCAGCTTCTTAACATTCCAGTTAAACATTATATATTCTTCCCTCATTTGCTGAACTTCAACTGGTACATTCCTTTCAAGCAATCTACTATATGCTTTTTCTTCTCTTCTGCAGCATTTCTCATCACATCCATCCACTGTGCATTTTCACTAACATATCTTACAATCTTATATTTAGTTACTAATTCTATGATGTTTAATAGCCCTTCCCTAAACATTTTAAACACCTCATTCAGACATGACTGCATCCTCATATTTCCTGCACTTTCATCTAAACTTTTGTCATCCCTGTCACCCTTCTTTCATACTTCTTGCATTTTTTCCGATTCATCTCATCTGCTAGCACTTTTATTCTCAATTTTTTTTTATTCCATATCTCAACTTCTCCCATATCCTAACCTTCACTTCCAAAAGATAATCAAAATCATTAAAGAATCCTCTCCAAGCAAAATCTTTCTCAACCTTTCATCCACTTTCAGACATTTTGTTCTTCCCTCCCATCATTTCTCATCCACATATATCTGTTGAACATTTTGTGCTTAAAAATGATGTTTGCAAGGAATAAACCCTTCTCAGCACAGATATCTATGAGATAACTTTCGTTATCATTTACTCCAGGCACTCTTTATGTACCAACTATCTCACCAATTTTATCATATCCCACGCACGCATTATATTACTTATTACAACCACCTTCCTGTCCTCTTCAAGCCCTTTTATGCAGTCATTCAAATTTCTTCAGAAATGCTTCATTTCATGCTTACTTCATACCGTCTTCATCTTGTCAGGCACATATACACATACCCATGCACAGTTCCAATCTTTCTTTCACCCACACTGTTCTTGATCCATTCCATCCCTGCTTTATAACACCCTCCCATACTGCTGATAGCACAATTTCACATCCTTCCCTCTTCCCTGATAATCTTCATTCTTTTCCATCCATACCACTCCTCCTCCTCCTTCCATGCCCTCCCATGTCGTGCATTCATCATACCATATTCACTCCATACTCCCATTCCAAGGATATGGGTTTCCCCAATTCCCAGCACATCCAAACTATAATTAAGATTCTCCACAAGCTCCCTTTACTGTCAACAGTCTTTCCGTTAGCTTTCAGTGCCATCACCCTCAACAGCTCATCCCTTTTGCTCCCCGGCATAACTGGTGGACTCCAATGCCGCCTCTTATCCTTTAGTGCCTCACCCTTGACAGGCAGAGGGCAACTCCAGTGCAGCGTTTCCCAAAGGTAGCTTATTATAAGGCTGATATAGTAGATAATAGTTTGTTATAACCTTTACCACATTCAATAAACAAGGTAGCAGAGACAAATATTGAGGATTTAGGAGGGTTAATGATAGATGATAAAGGGACCCAGAATCATAGATAGAACTGAGGCCCCAAGGTGTTTCTCCTCAGTCTTCGTTGGTCCTTGTGGGCAGTGTTAGTGTGAAGAAGGTAATGCCTTGTAAGGCAGTTTGTTGGAAGTGGTAGGTTGGGAGTCTGTTTGATTGGTTACAAATCCTGTGGATACTAAGAGTCACGGTGGCCTATGAGTAATTGATGTCGAGGATCTTGGTTGTGGTTGTTGATCTAAGAAAGGGAAGGCTAAGTTGACCATACTCGTATACAGATTCTGGCATATACCAAACGAGGTAAAAATTATCCTTCCCACAATAATGATAAAAAACAGAAGGAAAGAAGGAGGCTTTGCCAAAATTCTGTTGTTGTTTTGCTGGTGTGGCAGAGAGGAGAAGGCATTACTGAGATTCTGTCATTGGGAAGGAATGAGGCAGTGGTTCTGAGTTTGTGCTACAGGAGGGAGTGTTGCTCAATTCCCATGGTTTATCTGTCATGGGAAAGAGGCAATGGAACTTGAGTTGCAATATGTCATGCCATCTGGGTTGTGAACACATGACTGAGGTTGCTACTACTTTGTAAGAAGCTTAAGGTTTTATGGCATAAGGCTGTGGCCAGAGGAGCTCCTACTATAAAGTGTTATGGTGGGTGTTCAGGTGCTTGGCACAGAGATTTTGCTTCCAGTCATTATGGATGTTGATAATCCCGTGGGCTAGCCATTGCTGTGAAGCATTAAGAATGCTGGAGCGACCCAAGAGAGTAGTCACACCCAGGCATTGAGGTCAGGCCAGCACCAGGCCACTAACAAGGCAACCAAGAACTCTGTGGCACAACTCAGAAGGTGTTGTAACACTACCGCCCCTTCCTCATTTATATGAGGAGACTACTTGGATGGAGATATGGCGATTAACTTATTCAACTGTGCCTCCAGCACTGGTGTGTAACAAGGTAGGAGGGCAGTGGAGTCATATCAGGTGAGGAGCATAAACGTACTTAGACAGTGGTGGTTCTTTATGTCCCACCATGGAATGCAAGAGGCCACTGGATTACCTGGCACCATCCATGTAAGAGGTAATGTTACCAGGACCTGTGAAAGGGACACAACCGTAGAAAGGTAGCCATAGTATACAGCTGGATGTGGTAGGTAGGATACTGATGGCGGGCAGTGGTGTGGTCGGAACAAGGAGGTAAGGTTAACAATTGGCATTACCATCTGACCATCTCTCTCAGTCATTCTAGGGCATCATGAGTTTATTGGATTATGAAATTATTCCATGTGTTTTGTACTGGCAAATATTTAACTATCTTTTACTGGCAAGTTCGGCAAACTGCAACTAAGCCCAGGGCTGCTGTTCCTGGTGCAGTAAAGAGGTGAGGTAAGGCACGTCTCCTTTGGTGCTGCTGCAGCAGGGGTGAGGCAGGTGTCCCAGACCGATGGTACAGGGATAAGATGTGTAGTGAAGCAGGTCTCCTTTGCTACTGGTGCAGGAGACATGAGGCAGGAGTCCCATGGTGCTGCTGCAGGAGAGGTTAGGTAGGAGTCCCTCTGTGCTGATGCAAGAGAGTTGAGGTAGGAGTGCTCCCGTATTGGTGCAGGGATGGCAATCCACTCTAATTTTTACACATTTGTAATTACCTCTTTGCACTGGACGTGGAGGGAGATGTACACTCATGGGGTCCCACCTCTTGAACATTTTCTACTTTCATACAACCTTACATACATATCTGCTGTCTACATTTACTATGTCCTTAGCCATTCTTTTCTGTTCATACATGACTCTTATCCTAAAGAATAGTTCTTTACATAATTGGAAACAGGTTTCTTATTTAATATTGTGTAACGTCCTCTGGTTGCTATGTCTCAACATCTCTTGCAGAGATGTGCACTGTCCACGTCACCGATGTTTAAAGGACTTGAAAAGCATGAACAGCTCACAACTCACTCCCCTCCCTCAAGGTAGGTAAATATGAAGCCTTTAGCCTTTCCCTTTAACTTAGCTTTCTTAATCTGCTACCAGTGTTTGTTGCCTTTCTCTGAACCTTCTTTAGTAGCTCTTTGTACTACTTTAAGTGCGATGACCAAACCTGTGAAACATATTCTAGTTTTGTCCTTATATAGGATATGAACAGCTTTATAAATATTTCCTTTTCCCTAAACTTGAGGGCTATTATGATATTTGTCTCCTTAATTATTCTCTTAATATGGGGCTCTAGCAAGAGGTTAGGGATGATATCGATTCCCAAGCTGCTCTCGCACAGAGAATCCTCAGTCATTTCCTGTTAGAGTATGTTCGTATTAAGGCTGTCTCTCACCTTGTCCCTTCCTTATTAATTTACATTTGTTCAGGTTACATTTCATCAAGCAAGCCCACTTTGGAGTATGTTTATATTCCCTTGTCATCCATGTTTTTCATTTGCAAACATTCAGGTTGGAGCCCATATCCTCAAACAAGCCTTGTACTTATACCATGAAGAGTAAAGGTCCCAGAACCAAACCCTGTGGTACTCCGTTTGTCACCTCAACTCCTTTGGAAAGGGCTCCTCAAACATGCATCTTTTGTTCGCTCCCACTCTGATAATCTTCCTATCCACTGAATGAGTTTCCCTCCTTATTGCTGCCTGGTGACCCAACTTTATAGTCAACCTCCTATGCAATTGAGAAATTATAGATATAGTCTTTAGGCAAGGTGTCAAATGCTGTCTGGCAGTCCAGATACACACAGTCCACTCAGCCTTTCCTTTCGTTCAGGATTATCTGGCCTTATGTTGCTAATGCAGAATGGAGGAGGCATTGCCGAGGTTCTGTGGCCCTAAGGGAAGGAATGGATTGCCAAGATTCAATGTTTGTGCTGCAGGAGGGACATGGGCTTTGTCGAGTTCCCTTGGTTGAAATACTATAGGAGAGAAGCAATGGAGAGGTTCCATAGATCTCCTGCCAGAGGGAAAGGAGTCAGAGTGATATTAAGCTGCCATTAAAAGAGTCTGTGGGAGACAAGGCTTCACAGAGCTCCTACTAGAGAGTTTGCGGGAGACGTTCCTGGCGCAGGAGAGCGCACTTGGTAGCTACAGTCAATACACTGACTACAGGTGGGAAGCCTGAAGCTTTGATGTGCCGCATGAGTCCTTACTACGCCAGGCTGTTAACAGTACTTCCATGCTAGGACTTAAGGGCCACTTACTATTCATGTCCTCTGAGCAGGACAAGGTTTGTGTAGGTCTGCAGTGAGAGGGGCTTCCTACTGTTATGGGTTATGACCGACAGGCTGGCGCCTGGTGTGGGGATGCAGCGTCCAACAAAATGATGTAAACCCATTAGGGATTATGGAGAGACGGGTGGTACTTGTAGCGACCCCGCACTGTGAAGGGTTATGACAGCCGGTGGAGCAACACAGAAGAGAGGTCACTTTCAGGTACTGAGGGCCTTAACATCAGACCACTGATACATAGACTTCAGACTCTGTGGAATGACACTTTGGTGTCGCTACAAACCATCTGTTGACAGGAGAATGCGTTCCCGGTTGAAAACGGCCCTAACCACAACTGTCCACTCTAACCAAAACAGCTCTATCAGAACTGCGCCTAACCAAGTCGGCTCTGCGAGAACTGCCTCGCTGATCAAATTGGTCCTACCAAAACTATTCCACTTTCACCAGAACTCTGTGAATAAATCAGCCACAAAATGTGTATATGTATATGTATAATGTATACCATATGAATAATGATATTATGTTATATGTTACAAAACATACTAGCAAATACATTTTAACACTCATGTCTGACATACATTTATGAGAAACATATCAAATGTATTTAGAGATGAACTCAATAATGTTACAAGATGTGCTAGAATATACTTCTCGACACTCATTATCAAATGCTTTTTGAAATAGAAATCACCCTTGATAAAAGATGTACTAAAATATGCATTACTGCAATACCATACACAATATACATTTATGGGCAACTCATTACCAAGTTATGATGTGTAATTCTACAGCAGCAGATCTTAACAAAATCGGAATTCGTCGCAGTTGAGTCTGAAGCTTCTTTCCATGGCACCTCTTCTGCATGACCAGCTTAGCTTGAATAACGACCAGCTTAACCTCATCACTGAGCAACTTGAGCACCTCATACCAACTCTCCCAGTGATTTTATGATGCCATCCTTTAACTTCAGTTTTGTTCTGACGGACTTCCCATGGATGGACCAAGATGTTGAGGCCAGGACCCTTCATATCAGATGACCTGGATATATTCTTCAATAGGGGCAGTGATTCCATACCGCTTTCGTGCAGTGTTGTTGAAGGTATCGACGGTGTGTGCAGCAGACAACTAGGGTGGAGTGAACTGCTGCAGATATTCGTTTAGTAGTCCTCCTGTCTTGAACTGTGGGCTTCAGCCAAACTCCTGTAATTTTATGGTACATAACTTGACCCCAGTGAAAGTTGCTTGTGCACCTTTCTAAAAGGTGGATTCCAAATCCATGCAAGAGTTGAGGACTTTTGGTTTCTGAAGCTTGCCCCTGCCTGACCTCAAAACGAAGCACAGCGGCAGTTGCTTGAT
Organism: Panulirus ornatus; assembly: GCF_036320965.1. Classification (NCBI taxonomy): domain Eukaryota; kingdom Metazoa; phylum Arthropoda; class Malacostraca; order Decapoda; family Palinuridae; genus Panulirus; species Panulirus ornatus. The sequence continues at coordinate 16,260,122 of NC_092230.1, read as the reverse complement.
GCTGCCTGACTCACTCTTGATGAATGCTTGTACACTAAGTTAGAGAGGTGGATGAAAAGTCTTAGGACAGTCTCGAACATTTCATCTAAGTATTAAGTCGTTGCCCTCCGGAGGATTTTACTGGAAAGTTGTCTGGCATAACCCCATCCTCACTATCAAAGTCAAAGTTGGTCGGTCAGCAGGATGCATTCGTTGTCGCAGATAGTTGGCATGACAGGCTAGGTATATCAGCTAATGCATCCCCAGGAATCGCTTTTAAAATTACCTCCTCAGGGAAGCCCACTGCTGGTCTGGTGTTCCACTAGACAACCTCCACCTGGAGCACAGCTTTCACATATTGCTCTGCGTCTGGTTTTGCCTGCTGACTGTGATCATGCAGTTCTGAAGACAAGGTGCTGCCATCACATATAACCGTTGCCTTGCAAGTGTGGGACTTGTTGCGTATAGAACAGCTCAAGACGACCTTCATAGCCCACTTCCCAACCTTAATGCTGTTCTGGTATCCATGGCCGTCCATTAGAAGTTTCCTCCCTCCCTGCAAACCCAACTCCACAATTTCCCGGGTAACAGCTTCCTCTGCTCAAAGTTACTCCTGTGGGAGCAAGTCATCTTTCAGGGTAGGTTCCTCTGGTTCATGAAGTGTGTGAAACTGGTGCTGGCTCGTGATGACTTCACCTGCATCTATGGATGACTGTCGTTGGCTATGGATTGGTTCCCAGTCTCAGTGGCGTCTGACGAATCATCTTCATTAACCTCCGCAAAGCACGTCGCTTACCGTCATTGGACAGATATCATAGCTGAGAGTTGTATCCTATAAACTGTTCTACTCTCAAGCAGTACCTTCGGTACGTCTATGGATTTGCTGGAGTATGGAGATCATTCTCAAGGGAAATCTTCACCTCTTCCGAGATACTGCATGCTGGAAACTCCCCAAATCCTTCTGTATCAGAGTGATATCTACCATATACACAAACGCCAGGAATATTTAAACAGAATACCCGATTTGTATTGTTCATGAGAGATACTGGTGCCGCTTACCTTGTGCTACTAACAATAACAAGTGTCACATGTATGATACGCTGACGAGGACGTACTTTTGTCACACAAGTAATGCAGTATCTAAATTTACCAGCAGCCATGTTGATATCCAGTGATCCTGATATACAGATGAGACACACTACCAGACGTCTGGGTATCAGAGGGGTTAATAACCGACGTAGTGAGCCAGCATTGTGCCGGTTGCCAGGTACGTTACCCATCCTGTTGTAGGTCGCTGGTTTTTTTGCTACTTTTGCCTCACTCACATGTGGTTTGCAAGCAACCACGCCACAAACTTACACCCTCTCCATCTCTGACACATCACCAGACAACATGTGAGACATACATACCTTTCATTCTCCTTTCTCGTTTTTCCTTTTAACAACTGAGATTTTATTTTCCATTTGAAGTGCAACGGCATTGGCGGTCGAGGTGAACTGGTTGGTTCCCAGGGCCCTTGTGATCAACATCAAGCTACTGGGATGTGCTACATTCTTCTGGACACAGCTCCCAGACCTGATTCTCTCTCTATTCATATCTGTAACATTTGTGGTCTCAAATCTAACCTTCCTTCTGTAGAACATCAGCTTTCTATTTCTTACGCTGATTCCTTTTGCTCTGAAACCTTTCCACCTCTGCAGCAGCAACATTGTAACTTCAGTCTCGACCACGATTTCCACTCGAAGGGTGGCGTTTGCACCGACTGTAGTACAAAATCTCCTATCGCTCACCTCGTAGATCTTGAGTTTACTAACTGATGCTTTTTGGCTCAAAATTTCTCCATCTTCTGTAACTTCGCTATTATTTTTCATCCCCCTCATCGCAGTTACTCAAATTAGGCACAACTTTTCGACTACTTAACTTCCTGCCACGAAAGCATCGTCATTTTCACGTCCTCGTACGAGCTGATATCCTCTATGCCGGGGGTTTCAACGTTCACCGAATGGATTAGTTAGTCTCTGGCCAAGATTGGAGCCGAGACCTTTTACCTCATCTAGAACATATCAAAAACCTAGCACGAAATCCGACTGTCACGGTCACTCTTCCAACACACTCGACCTCTTTTTCTTTCCTTGTTGACTTGTGAACCTTCTCGCAAAAGTTTCACCATTTCTACCCCTGTATGGTCCCCTGATCATAATCTGATTTCTGTCACTTCTAATTGGTCACGCCCGCCTTCCATACCCTCACTTTTCCTCCAACGAAACGACAACTTTGGGGCTTTAGGAGAGTTCAGCGGTCATCCCCCTGTGGCTTCTTTACTGCTTTTCCCTGGAACGGGCACTGCTTCACTAGCTGGGATACTTCATATTGTACAGGGATCCTATTTCTCATCATCTACTGAATCTTTCTCCCTCGTCATGGTTTGATTGCTACTGATCTGATTCCCTTTCGCATCAGGGCCAGAGTGTACAGTGCCATGGGACTATTTCCTTCTCATGAAACACACACTGCTTTCTGATCTGCTTAGAACCACTGTAAACTGTTCTTCGTAGAGTCAAGTACACTTTTAGAAAAGAGAATTTGTGTTGATTTGACTACCTGTTCTAAAAACCAATCTTTTTGATCCTTAACCAAAAACATCTCCAGTAACTTCAATAGTTCAACTTTTCCTCGTCCTCTCCAACATGGTCAGTCTATACCCAATTCTTCAACTCATGATGCTCCTCTTTTGGGAATCTTAGTTTCCTTTAATTCAAGTATGGAGTATTCTGCTCCTAAATACTCTACGCCATCTCCACTATTCTCCTCGCGTAGGTTTCTCCATATACTTCGTATAATCTACAGGTAGACAAGGCATAACTCCTCGAGTCCTGAAGGACTGCGCCTCAGTGCTAACCCCGACCCTATCTCGATTTTGTCTAAGAACCCAGACTTTTCCTTCTGCTTGGAAACCGTGCAGCCCATCCCTAAGAAAGACGAACACTCACTCCTCTCACTGTCGCCCTATTGCTCACACTTCTACTCTACCTAAAGTCCTCGAAACCCTCACTGTCTTAAACAATTAGAATTCAATTCCTTTCTCTCCGATCGCTAGTACAGCGTTTGTTGTAACCCTCGACATCCTCAAGGCATTTAATAAGGTGTGGCATTATTTGTTTGCCTTCTAAACTCCCTTGTTATGATTTTTTTTTCTTATGTTCCCTAATGATCGTTTTCCTTTCTGGCTGTTCTATTGGAGTAGCCGTTGGTAGATCAACAACCAACTCCCCAACACTAGTGTTCCTCAGAGTTCTGTCCTGTCACCTACACTCTTTCGTGTCATAATAACTGATCTTCTTTCATCTATTTCTAACCATATTCACTTTCATGCTGATGATTCTACTTGATACTTCAGCTTACTTTCACTCCCGTCCTCCAACGAACACTCGTTCTCGTTTTTGTACTGAACTTGTCAGCTCTTTCAGAATGGGGAAGTAGTGACTTAATTAGATGTGACAATTGGATGTGACAGTGCTAGAATGCAAATTTTCCCTATACCTCTATCTAAAACTCATTTATATCCCCTCTGTTCAAATTCAGTACACTACATTTCAATCCTGTTACAGCATAAATGTGTTAAGCATAACTTAATCCTCCACTTTGCCCTGGAAACCCCACACAACCAACATCACTAAGTTTTCTTCCCAAAAGTTGAGAGTGTCGTACAGTTGCCGTAATTATTTATCGTGCGAACTGCTACATCGTATCAACAGGAGCTTCATACGCCCTAGTATGGTGTACTGCTCACACATCTGGGATGGCTCATCCTTCACCTCTTTATCAACCAAAGTGGAACCAAGAGCTTGCCGTCTCATAAATTTTCCAGGCATCACCTCTCTCTCTCTCTCTCTCTCTCTCTCTCTCTCTCTCTCTCTCTCTCTCTCTCTCTCTCTCTCTCTCTCTCTCTCTCTCTCTCTCTCTCTCTCTCTCTCTCTCTCTCGCTCGCTCGCTCTCTCTCTCTCTCTCTCTCTCTCTCTCTCTCTCTCTCTCTCTCTCTCTCTCTCTCTCTCTCTCTCTCTCTCTCTCTCTCTCTCTCTCTTGTAGGTATCATTTTGCCCACTGTTCTGTGTGGAGATCGGCCACTTCTCTGATCCCTCCTCCCTCAGGCAGGTAAACTTTGTAAATCTCCCCTTCCTTTTGTCTTTCTTTCTTCGTATAATCTTTCTATGTTTAAGAGTCAGGTCTGCAACCATCAGCGGAGCCCTGGTTAATTTCTTACAATTTTTTCCCTCACTGTGTATTTCTTTCGCCCGAGATGGCGTTTAATCAGAGCCTGCTTTGCCAGTGGTATGTTGGTCATTATGTATAAGAGAAAAAAAGCAAGATTTTATTTCCAGCGGTAAAGTAACCCTGACCAACCAACCAGAACTGGCAGGTGAGAATTCCTGTGATCTGACCTGACCTGACGCTTATTCCACCCACCTGACCTCACTTATGTCCGTCTGGGGATCAACCTTGATGGTAAATTCCACCAAGGACTTAACCTCAAGACTCCTACCTGGATCCAGGTCGGGTGTCATACCTCTGAATCTAGGTGAATTCGTGAACTGAGCTACATACGAGATGGGTTGGTTGTTTAGATCTATTAACAACACTGGTCATGACGACCGTCAAGCTTCAAAGGCCACATACACTATGTACGTGGCCCATGATGTTCCCTTTCTCTAAGACATCTACCAGTTCGAAGCTGTTTGCTTACTTTCGATAACAATGAACTTCTCAGTGCTTTAACCCCCGCCCCTCCAGTAGCGTCGCTACATAGCAGCCTTCAGAAAGCAGGAAATGCCGTCCCATACAACCGGGTGCCTCCCCTCTAGGACTTGTGATTTAGTGTGGGAGTTGCAGTGAGGAGAGTTTCCCACACGAAACTCAGCTCAGGACCCCCAAGAGGCTAGGACCGGCCCTGCCACTCCCTGCAGTGATCCCTCCACACGAGGGATCACTGCAACACCCTCAGTCAGATAGTGCACCGGGTCGGCCTTGCGAAACTTTTGTGTTGCCTCAAGCCGTCCCTCAGCCACAACCTTGATTATCACCTCAGTGACGCATCGCTTCACCACTCCATCTGACACGGTAGCACAGTTCACAACCCCGTGAATCGTGGTCCAGGCAGCCCACAAAGGTCATGGACTTGCTATCTACAGTTAGTTGTCAGTCGATCCGCTACACAGGATCAAGCACGCTCTCCTGCGTCGTCCGAAAACGACTGTATTATGACTACCTCATTCCCTTATCCGGTAGGCGTTCTATGGGGTCGTGTCATTTACAGCCTCCTTCAACAGCAGCTCCATGTGACTTGGGATCCTTTCCCCTCAGGTGAAATCACATTGGTCTTTATATCTGTCGATTTCCTGCTTCTCAACAGGCGACATCAGCAACACCATCTCCCTTCTGCAGTACAAAGACAGACACTCAGAAGCAATCTCCTTCCTTCCAAACCAAAAAACTATGGCAATGCCTCTTCCCTTCTGGCACACTGGCATTGTAGCCACAGGACCTCAGCATCGCCCCCTTTCTTCTGCACAATCTTAGGACTCCGGTAGCACTTTCCTTCTCCAGTGGCACCACGAAGCCTGATAATGACTGACCTTTTCTCCATAAACTCCTACAGACAAGACTCCTGCTTCACCTTCCCTACTGTTCATGCACCACTGGGGTCTCTCTCCCAGGTGTTGACGACACTAGCCTCCTACACTATTACCACCAACTTGCTAATTCAGCAGCCTCCCGTCCCACACACTAGACCACCATGACATTGCAACTGATTTTTCCTCCCGACACCAGCACCAGACCGACCGCCACTGCTGCAACTCACATGTGTATTTCTTACCAGACCTCCCAGTGGCTCCTCCCTCCTCCCGCCAGCACTAGACATCACCACCATCCAAGCGTCATCCATGGAAAAGGGATGAGCGGGGGATTAGTGTACTGGCACCATCCTGAGCACTTCCGTAACGCCCAGAGTCCACACATGCTTATAGTCCGGGAGCCACTCCCAAACCCAGCACCTGACGGGCGATCACATCCCTTTTCACTGACTGTCACTTCTTGATCCTCACACGGGCTTGTAAAACTACTCTCCCGCTGTACGTCACAGCTTCATCACCTGCAATTAGACAATGCCTGAATTGGCCTGGCACAATCTTTGCGATGGTTCAAGTCCTTTCCCAGCTGCATCTTTGATCATCACGTCAGTGACGCATTACCCCGTTGATCCCACTGGCATGGAACCATAGCTCACGTCCTGGTGTGGGGTGGGCTTGGCAACCCATGCAAGTCGCGGGCTTGTCATGTGGGGATCAGTCAAGTCATTCTATCGGCTACATACGCAAGTGCGCGCTCTTGCACCTGAGAACTGTAGTGTGACTCTGGCTCATCCCCATCGTTCGCAGAAGCTGTGTGACGCCTCGTCACCCATAACCTCATTCAGTAGCAGCTCCACGTGACGCCGGCTCCTTTTCTTCCCGCAGGATCTCTGGTACTTCATCACCTCTCCTGCAGCTCAACTACGGGAACTCAGCAGTGCCATCTTCCTTCTGCAGCACAAACACTGAACTCAGAGTCGACTCCTTTCCTCCAACCCTCACAAACCAACTGTCTGCTGGTAAACAGAACAGCATTCAAGTGTATGGTTTAGTAAGCATTCAGTTGACTGTTCACACTAGCATTAGGCTAAAGCTACATGATGCTACACAAGAGCTAATAGAGAAGGTCTACGTTGCCTGAAGATCCATCCAACCACGAAGATGGTACCAGAATTAAGAAAGCTAAGGAGTTACAGGGAAAGGCTATGGACAAAATTCGTTAACCATGGAAGAAAGAAGGGCAAGGGGTGACATGATCGCCTTCAAGATTTTAAACCAGTTTGATTATGCCAACAGTAAACAGTTCTTCGAAAGATGCAAGGATAGAACAATCAGAGGTCATAGCATGAAATTAAGCAAGGAACTTTTTTTGAAAAAAACTTTAAGGAATTACTTTACCTGTATGAGTAGAGGATGAATGAAATAAACTGAATGATGAAAGTGGAAGTGTGGATAGTATACAGAAGCTGAAAAAGTTGTATGATAGCAGAAAATGTTCAAGAGTTGGGGTGCTACAAGAGTTGAATTCTCTCCTTGAACAAATGGGTAATTACGTCATTGCCTCCCCATTTCTCCCACACAACCTTAGGACCTCGACAGCACCTCCTTTCTGCAGCAGGACAATGAGACGAGGCAATGACTCGCCTTTGTAGAACTCCAGCGTCACTAGGTCACTACAGCAGCACGGGACTCCAGCCTCGCTTCTCTTCCTGTTTCTGCACCGTGCGGCACTTGTCTTCACCCAACCCTGCACCAGCCCTATCAAATCGCCCTTGAGTTTCACTTTCTTGCACTTATCAATAAAACATTGTTGATTTATGAATTAGACACAATCTACTCCTGTCAATTTGGTAACTCGCTGGAATAACTGAGAGAAGTCAGACGCAATACACGAATTATCAACTTCCCCTCCTCAATCCGACGACATCCGTTCTACTGTCATTATCTTGCCCTCGCCCCACTTCCAAGGTACAGTCCATCCATACCCTCTTACAAAAGCTTGAGTCCTTATCAAGTCCATCCCGAAGCTCATCCTCGAGTCTACATATGCCTTCTGCCAGTGACCCTCGAGCCACCCTCGCACCCTGGAACGGACTGGTGGTTGCTCCAGGCATCCACTTTTCACCACTCCATAATTCTCATAGGCTCCCGCTAATTACCTAGGTGTCGTGTGGAATTACGCTTCCACTCTCCTTCACAGTGGCGGTCGTTCCATTACCTGCAATTAGATGTCACACCAAGTAGGCCTTCTGCAACCAGAGGGACGCTTCAAGTCCTTGACCAGCCGCATCCTTAATTATTGCCCCAGTAGTACATCAACTCATTGGTCCTTCTTGCACGGATATACAGTTCACATCCTAGCTAGGATCACCAAGGCAGCCTACAAATGTAACAGGCTTGTTGCCTAAAGTCGTCACTCAAGTGAATACCAACACAAGTACACAATTCTGCACTTTGAAACGACTCCTGCAATGTGATTATGACTCAACCCCATCTTCGGCAGGAATTCCAAGGGGCTTTTTCCTACACAGCCTCCTTCGATAGCAGCTGTGTGTGACTCTGGCAGGTTTGTGGGATCTTACCATCGCCTGTCTCAAACAGCCCGACGTCATATCCCTTCTGCTACAAAAACACTCAATCTCGACAACCTATTCCTTCCTTCCTAACCACAAAACCATGACAGTGCCTCTTCCCTTCTGCTGTACCTGCAGCACAGCTACGGGGCCTCAGCAATGCTTCCTCCCTTTTGCTGTACAACTTCGTGACCTCGGTAACGCCCACTTACTTTTTTGTTCGGCTGCATCACGAGACCAGACGAGGTGGACGGTGACTGTGAACAGTCCTGCACCACCTCCTTCACTCAGTGCCAGAGGGTGACATGAATGGTGTTTGTGGAGCCCCTGAACCATCCTCACATGGAAATGTCATCCTCTTCGGCAGTAATAACCTGGATCATCCTCAGGTGGAGGAGGTGTCATTCTTTCCAGCTGTGGAGATTTGATGCGATGAAGGCCGACACGTACAGATACACATATTATGAACGCGACGACAGTAGAAAAATCCGTGGTCAGTGACAGCAGCCTCAAGGGATATGGAATTATACGTCGTATGATTACGATATATAACTGCATTGTATCATTTTCTTTCATGTTTACTGTCTCGCAGTCATAAGTAGTTTTTGCACATACTCTAATCAGTATTATGTCGAGTCTACAGATGACTTATGGGAGAGTGTGTATTACAAATCTTAAGTCGTACGCCAGCCTACGAGGTAGGTGCACCCTACGGCAAGAAGGATTCATTATCATTTTTCTCCCGATTCCTCTCGATCTTTTAAGGAAACGAGAATGTACATAGGATGAACGCTGATTGCAGGAGAATCAGTCTTGCAGCTAATGCCAAGGTGTGAGAATTAGAAACTGTTAGCAAAGAAATTACTGTTAGTGATTTGTTGTGAGGTAGGGAGACTCACTTATTGTTAGTGATGAAGTTTCGAAGAGCTTGTTGATCGTTCGCTGAGCTTGTTGGTCGTTCGCTGAGCTCTGATTGTTCATATCTAGTTTTCGTCATTTTGAAAACAAAAATAGTGCTATGTGTTGGTATGCGATATACACACGGATCTTTCGTTCACATGTTTACATCAAGAAAAAAGAACTCGTGACCCAGATGAGGAAAAAGCAACGAATGTGACACATACTTTATGGGTCACCCACTAGAGAAATCCAAAGACCCATAACAGAAACATTTACAAGTGTGGCGCAAGGACGTGTAAAGGCCAACTTTCTTTCCATAATAGTCTATCAAATGTCGAATTAGGGTCGTACTCTGTGTCTTTGGTTACATTAGTGTTTCTCCGACAGGGCGCTTCACTACCTGAAAGGAAAGTAACTCGAGTAGTAGGAAAGACTATCATATATTTTGACATTCGTAGCGAAGCTACTTTTGCAAAATTTGTAATGATGATGTTTGTTGTGTCTCAGTGCACGGCTGCTGGTCGATGCTACTCATCAAGGCACTACAGACCCAGAGTTACCAAGATATTGAAATACAGAAGACGAATAACGATTGGGTTTTCTGTCGCGTTTACGAATAAACATAACGCCCTACCTGAGTGACGTCACAGTCGCAACTGCACAGTCACTCGCTTTACCACTGTTATAACCACTGAAATGTTCTATTGCACAGGATCTCTAGTTATAGTCTTGGCTGTCCAAATTCTTCGTTTTAAAGTCGGAGTGTTTGGAGATAATACAGAAACTGTTGGTACGACTGACGTACAACCAATGCACGATATATTTAGTTCAGATGATGGAGCAGTGCTTGGCAGACGCTGCGGTCATAAATAGATGTGTGGACAGTGGTGTTGGTGTGTGTTTTGGTGGCGGGAGTGGCAGTGTAGGTGGATGAGAGAAGCAGTGGTGCGGAGCCTCTGACCTTTTGATGTGGGTCGTGGGAGCATGCTGGGGGAAACGAAGATATATTGACATAAATCAATGTTTCAAAGAAATAGCTACATGGAAATATACGTTGAAGATCTGAATGATGAAACGCGGATGGAATATTCTCTAATGCTAGGAATTCTAATGTGATCAGAATGCAATATAATGAGAAAGGAGGCATGAAAAATACAACTGAATGTTTTAGTTGGAAATGAAGGTATAGGTGATTCATTACGGGAAAGAGTGTATCTAAGGGATGCACATGGGGACACAAAATAGAGAAACAGTTGTGCAGTGATATCATGCGGTAAGAATGCAGTGCAGGTCGATGAGTGTGGTTTCTTTGGGGGGAGGGGTCCTCAGAGTGTTTCTTTTGGTGAAGGAGTAAGGATGTACAGGCAGAGGGAACTAGTTCAGCAGAGAGCGTGAAATTGGTATGGCGTCAGAAGCACAGAAAGAAAATGTGCGACTGAGAAACGGGGAAGAGAGAGAGAGAGAGAGAGAGAGAGAGAGAGAGAGAGAGAGAGAGAGAGAGGTGGTTAAGGGCGGAGGTGGAGGTGAAGGCGAGTGAGTGTGTAAAGCATATATGGTAACTTGGGAGAGTGAGAGTTGTGTACTTGGCGACCGGAGAAAGACAGTGGCTGTCCCGCATTACGGGGGTTTAAAGAAAATTAAGAGGAAAGAAAATCGCTAGAATTAGAGTGGATTTAAGTACTCTTGAGATGTTTGGTTGGGATTATGTTGACAGAACAGATGGTCGATAATGTAACTGTGGAGTACAGGACCCAGTGTAATAGGAAGAAGATTTCTTACCCGTAGGAAGGTTGTGGAGGAAGACCCCCAGCGAAAAGAAGAAGCGTTCACAACATTTATGGATTCGGTAAAGGTATGTCTTAAAAAAGCGGATGGATGTAATCATAGTACCATTGTGTCCAGATGCGGTTTTAGGAACGAAGTGAATAATTGTATTTGAATGGACTTGTTAAAGGAAGAAAAAAGTATGGTGAAGGTGATGATAGATGAGATTAGCAGAAAATGGTGAAATGAGAGATGGTCAGGGAAGGTCTACGTCTAGACAAAATCACCATCACGAAAATTTCAGTTGAGGAGAGGCAACTGTAATTGGGAGAAAAATGCACCTGTAACACCTCTTGCTCAGGATAACAAAGTTCTTGGATTTCTAGATAGAAAGGCAATTCAGAGTAATGCGTATCGGACTGAACATAGAGCCACAGATTTTCATCAGGTTAATTTCATCCTTCTTGACCAGAGAAACGTCACTAAAAGGGAAGAGATGGAATTTCTGATAACAGATTCAGAAAAAGAATGACTGGCAAAAATCGCTTACTCGTAGGTGTTGTCCAGACAGGTTGTGATTAAATGCGGAAAAAGATTCGAATTGTTTCTGATGAGATGTTCACTTTTACTCAGGTTCACCTGGTGCTCCCGATCATGTTCGGTGCGCCTAGCTTCAGTTAGGCTTTGCATTATTCCGAGGCGCGGAATGCTCTGGTAGTTCTGAGAATGGCGTCTCGTCGCCAGTAAGAACGTCCATTCAGAAATTCGGTATTGCAGGGGTGAGCAGCGATCTAGCGAGGTTACAGACCAAAAGGGTGACTCTATGGATGAGCCATTTCCTCTGATGAAAGAACATGTGTTCACATATAACCTAGAGAAGTTTTTCCGAAGCTCCGGAAGCGTTAACCTAGCCAGGAAATTCTGCAGGAGACCCACACGTAGAAGCGCTCCTTTCGGATCCAGTGAAGGTTATATCGGACTTCGGATGGGGTTATCATTTTTAAGAAGGTCACGTAGAAGTGTGGATAGAGGCTCAGAGTCGTTATCACACATATGGGAAAGAACTGATGGTTTCTTGTCTGTTCTTTCGGGATGACTTGAAGTCAGGTTGAGGATTCCAGTTTATAATGGATAATACCACAATTGTTCGGTGTTTAATGAAAGATTCGTACCATTCTTTTCATATTTTAGAGACGACAGATCACAAGACTTTACCTCTGCAGGAATGAAGAAACAGTGTTTAGTAGTTTTCTACACGAAGTTTGCAACATTTAGGCAGAAATCCCTGTCGAGGTTCCTGACTGTTTTCCGAGATGAAACTGGGATTAACAGCTTGCAAGTGGACCTGCAGACAAATGAAAGCAAAATGAATGTCCTGTCGACAAGGAAGGACCAACACATCTACACAAAGAAACTACCACGACAGAGAAGTAGCACGTTATTCTAACAACTAGCCCTCAAAAGCAAGCTTACCATTCTAGTGAAAGGAACCAAAATAATCATCATTTAATGAGGACAACCACAAGGTTCTCGCGATTTTCTACAGGAGTCACTGGGTGATGGATTTGACGTTCATGTTGCCTATCCCTGCGTGGAGTAGATGACCATGATCCATCTTTCTATTGGAATCTGTATCTTCCTTATCTCAGCCTGGACCTGTTTACTTTGTGTACAGTATGGTTCTGAAACTCCTCATGAAAACTCTGTTCCTTGTAGCTTTGCGGTCGGGAAGTAGAGTTGAATGTTTAGACTTAAGAATCTACTGAAGTTTGACCATCACTTTTTATGAGTAACGATTGCGGTAATCCCACTGTGAGGTTTCTTGCAAATAAGATGAGACGGTTAGATTTAGGAATAAACCTATTGTCGTACAGTCGTGGAAAATTCTTCCTTTCGAAGTATCATTCAGTACGCCCAGTCGAAATTTTTCGAAGGATTTCTTGATTTTACAGATGACTCGAGAAGGTTTGTTTCTTCATCGAGGCTCCTTTAAGCCTTTATCTCTTAGAAATATTCCCAAGTGGATAAAATAAAGAAGTTGACACTCCTTACACCTCTCAGGCTGACTGATGGATTCCATGACGCAAGGGAAGTGGTTTCCACCTCGACTTTCTCAGGAGGATCGTCTCTTGGGTGAGATAACAAGCGTAGGGTCTTCAGCATTGGACAAATACCTTTATTCAGTTGTATATATCTTGGATCTGGTTAGCCTCCCTTGGGTACGCCACCTTCAGAAGTGAGTGTCCTGAAACCTGGGACGAATCCTCATCCAGAGGACAGCTCTTCTTTAGCAAGGCTGTTGTTCTCATGTCCCTCCTGCTATCAGGATCCCAAAGGACTTTCTTCTTCCTTGGCCTAGGTGGAAAATGTTGTCTTAAAGGATGAGAAACTTTTTCTCTTTTCTTTACCAGCAGGCAGAGGCCTATAAGAATTCTCTCTCTCTCTCTCTCTCTCTCTCTCTCTCTCTCTCTCTCTCTCTCTCTCTCTCTCTCTCTCTATATATATATATATATATATATATATATATATATATATATATATATATATATATATATATATATATATATATCATACACACACACTTTCTTGTCGAACAACAACAACTCGATCCCTGATAGTGACTGGCCCGAGGCACAGATGGCACCAGTGGTCAGTGCATGACAACGGAAGCTGGTCATGCATGGCGCCACCGCATCCCCGCGCCATAGCGTCATAGAAGTGGGTGGCTTACTGTATATACAGGTCGTCAAGTCCTCTGTGATGGAACAGACTGTCGGCCTCATATGATTCATAACGTCACACGAGGTAAACCCTCGTGAACACACCTACGTTTTAGGGGGTAAAACGGTGTTTTCAGCCTTGCATCGAGCGGGGGTGACATGGTGTTTTTCTTTTTTTTTTTAATCCTCCCACTGAGCAAGTACTCTCTCACAGGACTACTGTCTACGGCACCCTTAAGATTTGTAGAGTAAGGAAGGTACTGAAAGATGATGCCTGCAAGGGAGTGTATAAAACTTTATGTTCATAAAAGTTACGGATGTTCTTGTGTGGGGACGACAGAGTAGGAGTAGAGAGGATGCTGTGTGTCAGTCAGTCAGTACGATACAGTAACGCGTAATGAAAGCAACTTCCGTAACTTCTGTTGTGTGTCACTGTAGTAGTGTGACGATGATTCAACAGTCGTGGTAGAATCTCTTATGATCACGTAAGTGTACAGTATGGGGGAGGAAGTTCTACTCTCGTACATGGATACCCCGTCTTGAACTTTCTCTACAATCGTACAACTTTCTGTACTTCCCTGTACTGTAGTGTCTGCGTCCAAAGTTTTACCACTTTCCTTATTTCATTTATCTACCACTTTGTTGTTGTAGTTCTTCTCTCCGTCCTCTAAGTTTCTTGCCTAACATGTTGCTATTGACATTTGTTTGCTATTTGCGTCGTTCAAAAGACCTGCTTTGCTGTCGACATTAACAAATCAGTTTAGAAATATGGAGGTTGTGATCGAGACTCTAATTTCCTCTCGTCCATATTGGACAACTTCATAACCTCTAACATTTTCCTGTACCTTAGCTGTATCATTTCAGGTACTACCATCTTGGTCGTCCGTCATCGAACCTCCTGTATCAGATTTAGGTTCCTTTATATGAGACGCTAACAGTGGAGTATATTCTAATTCACGCCTACGGTAACATTCGTGTAGTTAATTGAATATATCCTTATCTTTTTTATGGTAACTGATACCGTTAGGACCAAATGAATGCCGTAATTATATATATATATATATATATATATATATATATATATATATATATATATATATATATATATATATATATATATATATAATAATAATAATAATAATAATAATAATAATAATAATAATAACTTACTAAAAAGGGGCGCAGAAGGAGTCACGCGGGGAGTGCTCATCCTCCTCGGAGGCTCAGATTGGGGTGTCTAAATGTGTGTGGATGTGACCAAGATGAGAAAAAAGGAGAGATAGGTGGTATGTTTCAAAGGAACCTGTATGCTTTGGCTCTGAGTGAAACGAGGCTCAAGGGTGAAGGGGAAGAGTGGTTTGGGAGTGTTTTGAGAGTAAAGTCAGGGGTTAGTGAGAGGACAAGAGCAAGGGAAGGAGTAGCACTAATCCTGAAACAGGAGTGGTGGTGGGAGCACGTGATAGAGTGTAAGAAAGTAAACTCTAGATTAATATGGGTAAAACTGAAAGTTGATGGAGAGAGATGGGTGATTATTGGTGCCTATGCACCTGGGCATGAGAAGAAAGATCATGAGAGGCAAGTGTTTTGGGAGCAGCTGAATGAGTGTGTTAGTGGTTTTGATGCAAGAGACCGGGTTATAAGGTTCGGTGATTTGAAGGCAAAGGTGAGTAATGTGGCAGTTGAGGGAATAATTGGTGTAAATGGGGTGTTCAGTGTTGTAAATGGAAAGGTGAAGAGCTTGTAGATTAGTGTGCTGAAAAAGGACTGGTGATTGGGAATACCTGGTTTAAAAAGAGAGATATACATAAGTATACGTATGTAAGTAGGAGAGAGGGCCAGAGAGCGTTATTAGATTATGCGTTGATTGATAGGCGCACGAAAGAGAGACTCTTGGATATTAAAGTGCTGAGAGGTGCAACTGGAGGGATGTCTGATCATTATCTTGAGGAGGCGAAGGTGAATATTTGTAGAGGTTTTCAGAGAAGAAGAGGGAATGTTGGGGTGAAGAGAGTGGTGAGAGTAAGTGGGCTTGGGAAGGAGACTGATGTGAGGAAGTACCAGGAGAGACTTAGTACAGTATGGAAAAGTGTGAGAGCAAAGGATGTAAGGGGAGTGGGGGAGGAATGGGATGTATTTAGGGGAGCAGTGATGGCTTGCGCAAAAGACGCTTGTTGCATGAGAAGCGTGGGAGGTGGGCAGATTAGAAAGGGTAGTGAGTGGTGGGACGAAGAAGCAAGATTATTAGTGAAAGGGAAGAGAGGGAGGCATTTGGACGAGTTTTGCAGGGAAATAGTGCAAATGAGTGGGAGATGTATAAAAGAAAGAGGCAGGAGGTCAAGAGAAAGGTGCAAGAGGTGAAAAAGAGGGCAAATGAGAGTTGGGGTGAGAGAGATCGTTAAATTTTAGGGAGAATAAAAAGATGTTTTGGAAGGAGGTAAATAAAGTGCGTATGACAAGAGAACAAATGGGAGCGTCGGTGAAGGAGCTAATGGTGAGGTGATGTGAGAAGGAGATGGAGTGAGTATTTTGAAGGTTTGTTGAATGTGTTAGATGATAGAGAGGCAGATATGATGTGTTTTGGTCGAGGTGGTATGCGAAGTGAGAGGGTTAGGGAGAATGATTTGGTGTACAGAGAAGATGCGGAAGATGAAAGCTGGCAAGGCAGCGGGTTTGGATGGTGTTGCAGTGGAATTTATTAAAAAAGGGGGTACCTGTGTTGTTGACTGGTTGGTAAGGATATTTGATGTGTGTATGACACAGGGTGGGGTGCCTGAGGATTGGCAGAATGCATGCATAGTGCCATTGCACAAAGGCAAAGAGGATTAAGGTGAGTGCTCAAATTACAGAGGTATAAGTTTATTGAGTATTCCTGGGAAATTATATGGGAGGGTATTGATTGAAAGGGTGAAGGCATGTGCAGAACATCAGATTGGGGAAGAGCAGTGGGGTTTCAGAAGTGGTAGAGGATGTGTGGATCAGGTGTTTGCTTTGAAGAATGTATGTGAGAAATACTTAAAAATGCAAATGGATTTGTATGTAGCATTTATGGATCTGGAGAAGGCATTTGATAGAGTTGATAGAGATGCTCTGTGGAAGGTATTAAGAATATATGGTGTGGGAGGCAAGCTGTTAGAAGCAGTGAAAAGTTTCTATCGAGAATGTAAGGCATGTGTACGTGTAGGAAGAGAGGAAAGTGATTGGTTCTCACTGATTGTCGGTTTGCGGCAGGGCTGCCTGATGTCTTCATGGCTGTTTAATTTGTTTATAGAAGGGGTTGTTAGGGAGGTGAATGCAAGAGTTTTGGATAGAGGGGCAAGTTTGCAGTCTGTTGTGGATGAGAGAGCTTGGGAAGTGAGTCAGCTGTTGTTCGCTGATGATACACCGCTGGTGTTAGAGGTGGAGGGAACGAGAAGTGGGAAACCAAATTGGAGGTGGAAGGATGGAGTGAAAAAGATTATGAGCGATCGGGGCTTGAACATGCAGGAGGGTGAAAGGCGTGCAAGGAAAAGAGTGAATTGGAACGATGTGGTATTCCGGGGTCGACGAGCTGTCAATGGATTGAACCAGGGAATGTGAAGCGTTTAAGGTAAACCATGGAAAGTTTTGTTGAGGCCTGGATGTGGAAAGGGAGCTGTGGTTTCGGTGCATCACACATGACAGCTAGAGACTGAGTGTGAACGAATGTGGCCTTTGTTGTCGTTTCCTAGCGCTATCTCGCGCTCACGCCGGGGGAGAGGGGTGGTGTCATTTCATGTGTGGCGGGGTGGCGACGAAAATGAATAAAGGCACGAAGTATGAATTATGTACATGTATATATATGTATATGTCTGTGTATGTATATATATGTATACGTTGAAATGTATAGGTAAATAAATGTGCGAGTGTGGACGTGTATGTATATTCATGCGTATGTAGGTGGGTTGGGCCATTCTTTCGTCTGTTTCCTTGCGTTACCCTGCTAATGCGGGAGACAGCGACAAAGTATAATATATATATATATATATATATATATATATATATATATATGTGTGTGTGTGTGTGTGTGTGTGTGTGTGCTCTTACATCTCACAGGAAAGTTGAAACAAAATACTCCAAGCTTTCGTGTTTATTCCAACTCGTCGTCAGGGATAATGAGACACTCAGCCACATTAGTATGGGCCAGAGAGAGAGAGGCCATGACTCAGTGGTGAGATATTAAAGGATTACAGATTAAGGTGGGGGTCAGCTGACCTGATATGGGGTAATATATCACATTCCTGTCCAAGTGAGGGCAGGTCACTTGAAATACACAGGGTTACAAGGTGCTGTTCTACCCAGGGTTACAAGGTGCTGATCTACCCAGGGTTACAAGGTGCTGTTCTACCCAGGGTTACAAGGTGCTGTTCTACCCAGGGTTACAAGGTGCTGTTCTACCCAGGGTTACAAGGTGCTGTTCTACCCAGGGTTACAAGGTGCTGATCTACCCAGGGTTACAAGGTGCTGTTCTACCCAGGGTTACAAGGTGCTGATCTACCCAGGGTTACAAGGTGCTGTTCTACCCAGGGTTACAAGGTGCTGATCTACCCAGGGTTACAAGATGCTGATCTACCCAGGGTTACAAGGTGCTGATCTACCCAGGGTTACAAGATGCTGATCTACCCAGGGTTACAAGGTGCTGTTCTACACAGGGTTACAAGGTGCTGATCTACCCAGGGTTACAAGGTGCTGTTCTACCCAGGGTTACAAGGTGCTGATCTACCCAGGGTTACAAGATGCTGATCTACCCAGGGTTACAAGATGCTGATCTACCCAGGGTTACAAGGTGCTGTTCTACCCAGGGTTACAAGATGCTGATCTACCCAGGGTTACAAGATGCTGATCTACCCAGGGTTACAAGGTGCTGTTCTACCCAGGGTTACAAGGTGCTGATCTACCCAGGGTTACAAGGTGCTGATCTACCCAGGGTTACAGGGTGTTGATCTACCCAGGGTTACAAGGTGCTGATCTACCCAGGGTTACAAGGTGCTGATCTACCCAGGGTTACAAGATGCTGATCTACCCAGGGTTACAAGGTGCTGTTCTACCCAGGGTTACAAGGTGCTGTTCTACCCAGGGTTACAAGGTGCTGTTCTACCCAGGGTTACAAGGTGCTGTTCTACCCAGGGTTACAAGATGCTGATCTACCCAGGGTTACAAGATGCTGTTCTACCCAGGGTTACAAGGTGCTGTTCTACCCAGGGTTACAAGATGCTGATCTACCCAGGGTTACAAGGTGCTGTTCTACCCAGGGTTACAAGGTGCTGATCTACCCAGGGTTACAAGATGCTGATCTACCCAGGGTTACAAGATGCTGATCTACCCAGGGTTACAAGGTGCTGATCTACCCAGGGTTACAAGATGCTGTTCTACCCAGGGTTACAAGGTGCTGTTCTACCCAGGGTTACAAGATGCTGTTCTACCCAGGGTTACAAGATGCTGTTCTACCCAGGATTACAAGATGCTGATCTACCCAGGGTTACAAGATGCTGATCTACCCAGGGTTACAAGGTGCTGATCTACCCAGGGTTACAAGATGCTGTTCTACCCAGGATTACAAGATGCTGATCTACCCAGGGTTACAAGATGCTGATCTACCCAGGGTTACAAGGTGCTGATCTACCCAGGGTTACAAGATGCTGAGGCAATATGTAACAGAGGCTCATTCTTCACCTGTGACATTAGAATGTGATCAACTTTATACAATCCGTCATTTCAGTTATAGATTTATTGATGTGTTTCATCATACAGGATTCTACCCCTGAGTGTTCTGATTCTAACCTGGATATATAAGTAGAATTTGAGCATAATTTCAATCAATCCCCCGGTTTGTATAACTCAAATGTACAAACAAAGCACTTGAGCCATATCCATGATTGACTGGTGTAATGGTCAAACTATATATAAGTCCTGGATAAATTCAGGTCCCCAAGATATGTTCTTAGGTATCGGCAAAATGTGTAGTTCTCTTCCGTTTCTCAATGGAATTTCTAAAGTATAGGTAACGCATTTGCTTTTTCCTCTCTCTCTCTCTCTCTCTCTCTCTCTCTCTCTCTCTCTCTCTCTCTCTCTCTCTCTCTCTCTCTCTCTCTCTCTCTCTCTCTCTCTCTCTCTCTCTCTCTCTCTCTCTTTCTCTCTCGTCAGTTGAACTTCTGAACACTATTCCAAGACGTCTGTCAAGTGTATATTTTATGCAGACATGGAGGGACATCATCAGGGCCATGTGCGTTAGGTGGATCCAGACTTTTCCAGTGGCAAATATGACTTCATATTATCCAACAGTTTCTGTGCTTTCCACTTTGTCTTCTTCCCAGACCCATCTCACTGGAGCTGGGGTTATGGTGTCTCCCACTGTCAAAACACTTCAAAACACGTCGTTCAGTTCCTTCCATACATGACTCCCACTGTCAAAACACTTCAAAACATGTTCAGTTTCTTCCATAGAATTTTGTATTCAACAACTCTATGTTCAATCTCTTAGCGTGATCAGTTGCTCCTCAGCGGACAGTTTACTGTTTACAGACTTATGGAATAGTTTGGGATTTTCATCCGATTTGTCCGCAGTGTTTTTGTCAGGGATTCTCCTCTCGTCTTATCTTGTTATATTCATTTCTTGCTCTGAATCCTTATACCTTTTCCCTTATACCCTTTTGCTTTTGAACAAGTGTCATTTTTAAACTCATATCCCCTTTTATAAGCTTTTTCGACTTATCATTTACTAACCCCTTCATTATGGGTTCCAATTAATCTTCGATAACACTTTCATCTGTTTTCTGACCATGGAATTCCATCTCTTACGTCATGCTACCGAAGAAATGGTTTAGCTGTGTGTAGTTTGTACGGCCGTATCTCCTGTACCAGTCTGATATCCTCGTCATCAAATTCTGGCATTATGTGATGACTGTTTTCCAACTGATGTATCATGTGTCGTATTCCATTTGCATGTTACTGTATTCGTAGATTGATCTAATAATACACGCGGTGTCAAATCCCCTTCTGGCCTGAGTGTGCGGAGCGATATGCCGCTTGGACACACGAGGACTCTGTGTTTCCACGAAGCCTCGTCTCCATACGAGTCGAAACATTCCCAGTCTGTTGCTTGAGAGTTGAACTGTTCATTATCATAACTGTAGCATCAGTGAGAAGTGCGTGCCTCCTGCGTTATCCTGACTATACCTTCGTTATGTGCACCAGACACTTGTCCAGCATATTCCTTTTTTGGAAGATTGTGAGTTTCCAGCAAAGGCACGTTTCTCCCTCCTCCTGGTATGTATCCCATCGTATAAAGTTCATCATCCACAAGTTTCTTCTGAAACCTTCAAAGTTTTTCCCCTCCCAATCTCATCGGGTCATTACCCCCTGGCCTCCCTCCTTCCTTCGTCTTCCCTTCCTTTCCTTGTTATCGTGCACCCCCCCCCCCCCCGGGGGGAGGAGAGAGAGAGAGAGAGAGAGAGAGAGAGAGAGAGAGAGAGAGAGAGAGAGAGAGAGAGAGAGAGAGAGAGAGAGAGAGAGAGAGAGAGAGAGAGACTTGGTTCAATCGCATCTCTTTTGTTAAGTTTCGTCTTTCGTACGCCAACAGTATCTTGTTCGGTGTCTCTGATCCCATCTTTAGAATCTAATTCTCTTCCTATCATCGCCAGTCTATAAGCACTTGCGCACTTTATCATTATCTCCCAATTTTCCATTTTCCTAGCGTCTTATGAGGAGGAAACACACAGGTCAATAACAAGAACAAGGAATGTGTGATGATGGAGCCTCTACAGCCAGCTATGAAATAGCGATACGAGTATCAAAACTAGAATATGATTTATTGAAATGAAGGAAAATGTAGAATAGTGCACAGATATATCACATTTCATGAAAATCACAA
The DNA here is from genome assembly GCF_036320965.1 of Panulirus ornatus. NCBI lineage: Eukaryota > Metazoa > Arthropoda > Malacostraca > Decapoda > Palinuridae > Panulirus > Panulirus ornatus. Next base: position 16,238,674 of record NC_092230.1, on the reverse strand, counting down.
AATATCAGTTTAGTTATTTCTTTTGCAAGAGCGCAGTCACTGAGATGTGTGGCTCTGACTAGATGGACAGCGAAGAAGGTATGGAATATTTGATCTAGATAAGAAGAGAACAGAAACTGTGGTGAAGCATCGGGGAATTACAAGTCAACTGACATAAAATGTTATTCGAAGAAATAGTGTCCGTACACCGGAGCAACAGGCCTAAAATACGTTTTCTTTTGGAGATTCTTAGGATTCTGTTTGATGATTATGTAAGAGTAAATCAAAGGGTAACTAGTACAGTTATACGGGACATAGATGTCGTGATTTTATATTTTCATATCCTTATATAAGGAAACTGATGTATCTCTTCTTCCAAGTAATGAAAATGGCAGAAGGAAGAAATTTAATAGGTCCGCCTTCAATAATTTATTTTCTTTCATCCCGTGGATAGAAAACGAGAGACCACAACCCGTAGAACCAGTCTAGCTCAGTATGTATCAGGCCAGTGAGGAGGAAGGTTGTTACTTAAATGATATACATGACACCGTAGTATTGCTACAGTTACACATCTGAAAATGGTAAGCCATACACGTACATGTATCAATGAGTTATTGCATAATGTAAACCAAAGAGAATTATAGGAATCAAATTACGTATGAAGAATTTCTGCAAAAAGTCCGAATTGCTGCAGGTGAACGCCTGTCTGACTCATCGTCTCAGGTATTTCATTGTGTTGTGTAGGATAGAGAGAAAAAAATATTCATATGAGTAACCGAGTTGTGATGTTGTTTGTGTGACTCACAACTCAACGTACAGGGTCGTGAATAATCTCAGCCCATCATACTGAGGGAGTGAAAAGCATCGAAGTCTCTTGGGGAATCAGTGTTTGCTGTGCCGTCGTAGTTTGACTTCTGTGATACAGACACATGATTTAATGTGCTTAACTGAAGATGTTATTGAAATCATGCCTTACTGCAGGTGAGGAGAAAGTGTGATTCAAAGTATTGGTCATTACATCAACAGTTGTGATCTTACATTTCTCCCTTGTTATCCTTATACGGATGGAGACGCTTTTACAAGTTGGGATTAAACCGATATAGTCACGTTACTGGATGCGGTCGTAACATAAAGTCCAATGGTGGTTCCGTCAGTTCTTGTGGGGAATGATAACACATATCGCACATATCAGTTATGTTTCGTTTAGAGAGGTTGCGTCCAGCGACATCGTGCACGGAATTTGTGCTATACATTTGCGAATGACGAACATTTCCGAAACTGATCGTTACCATATCTTGATTAATCATGATGTCAGTCGGTTTTCAAATACTTGACGGTAGACATGAGTTTTGCAGTTTACATCCTTCATACAAGACACCGGGTCCACTTGTGACGCTTAGAGGCACAACGCTCACTCAGTGAAGGACTTGGTAAATAAAGGGAGTGGCGTGTGTGAACAGGCAACCAGAGGAGGCGCTGTCTGGCATACAGACTTCCCGTTTGCGGAGCTCACTCTCTTGCTACCTGCTTACCGGCCTCCGTCTGTCACTAAGATAACGCCGTCCAACTTGAACATTTCCACCTGTGTGTATGTTCGATGGAGGGAGTAATCCCACCGGCTAGATGATTCATGGCGAGGTGATGTGATACTTGGAGCTCGTCTTCTCAGACTGATCACCTGTTATCACCTTTCAGCGCCAGTAATGATATATACCTCACGTGTTCCTGTGGGCTTGTAAACCAGTTTGATAAGGGCTTCTGTTGGTTTTATGTAGCCAACCTGAATGATATCTATTAAGGGAACGCTAGATCATACTGATTTTTGGGACTTGTGGTTCGTAAGTTAAGGATTTTTAAGCGTCGTGTTACCAGATGAACTGATGCCAGTGTGTTTATAAACATTATTATTAATATGACATTTAGTGTTTATATTATCTTCAGTGGAGTGTATCACAGTACTAAAATATTGACTTCACCCAACACAGCGAGAGAAACTTTCTGGGAAGAAAGGCATAAACGGGTAACTTTAAATGGGCCTGCAGGTGCTCAACAGACGCATCTTAGTATTACGGTCGCCCGGGATCATATCCCCACAAAAAAACGAATGAATAAATCATACCCAGATTGTGGTACAGCCTCCGTCTAGGCCTGAAAAGCAGTCCTTTATGTATTTTTTTTTTTTTTTAGGATTAATATGATGTACACGACATAAAAAACTTTTGTAGATAAAAATGATCCTCATTAAGGGATTGTCAGTTTCCAGTAATGTGTGTGGTCGGCATTGTGGATGTCAGTACAATTCTGTGATTCCGTCAGTCCTGGTCATGTGACGGTAATGTTAGCATGACAGTTGGTGTGAATGTTGGTAATGTGCTGGTGTGTGAGCGATGCCTCAGTCGACTCTTGATTGTGTGTGGACAGTGATCGTGGTATTTTTGCGAGATCGAGTTATCGTGACACCCTGTATGTGCTGGGGTTGGGGGTCGGAGATTTATGCTCAGTGGTGCCCCATATTTTGAACGTTCTCTACCGTCATACAGCTTTTTAAACTTCTGTATACTGTCAGTAACAACAGATACATTGTCATCATATAACTTTCCCCATTCATTCACTACTACAATGATACAATGAAAGTATTTATTTACATCTCTCTTAACAGGTTTATTATCATGGCCGCTAGTTGCTCTGTCAGTTGCATCTTGTGGAAAAAAAAAAAATTGCCCAGTTTTGACATCATCAGACTTGTAAAGAAACTTCAAGATTGTGATCAAGTCACCCCTTACTCTTCTTTTCCATAACAGGCAAATTTATGGCCTCTAACCCCTCACTGTATTCAGGTGTCTTAATGTTGGTGTTGTCTTTATTGGCTTCCTCTGGACTTTATAATTCCTTTGAGTTTCCCTCATCACGGTGCTTCAACAACACACGGTCCAGCACAGCAAAGCTCACTTTCACAAAGCTCAAACGCTCTGCCACGTATGACCTCATGACGTTTCTCTCACTCAGGAAGTTTCTCATTTTCACGTAGAGCTTCCATGTCGTTGCACATTATATTTTCTAGTATTTCAGAGACCATTTACCAGAAAGATTGCAGGTCAGTGCAGCTTTCCTGTCTTAAAAACAGGCACAACATTTGATCACGTCCACTTCCTGGCTCTGTAAACTCTTCACAGACATAGTGAATAATATTCCAAGCGGCCTGTCTGTCAAGTGTTACCGTGCTCCGTCTACGAGGTGTTACACCACGAGTGAAAATTCACCTTATTTTGCGAGGCTGTAAAATTGTAAATGCAATCTCGTCAAAGAACTCACTCCCAAGGAGTATACATTTCCTTGATATTGGAAGGCGCTGTCTTGGGCTGTACGAGACTTTAGAAAGAGGTCCTTGATATCACCAAGACTCGTTCATTAAAAATGAGTAAATAGCCTCGTGTTATGAGTTAGTGCGCACATCTTCAGCACACACACACACACACACACACACACACACACACACACACACACACACACACATACAGTAACTCATCATGAGACACTTACGTGGGCCAAGTCTCCTCTGTAGCCTGTTAATATCTTCTACAACTATGTCGTTTGTTATTACCTTCTGTGTCTTATAGACAGTTTTAAACCCGTGTTGCCCTATTTTAACAGTTTTGTATCATGTCTTTACTCCTGTTAACACACACACACACACACACACACACACACACACACACACACACACACACCACACACACACACACACACCACACACACACACACACACACACACACACACACACACACACACACACACACACACACACACACACACACACACACACACACACACACACACACACACACACACTCACCATTTAATACATAATGAATGCCAACCACAATATCTCTGCAGTGCTGCCAATGTGGTACTTTTCATCACGTAATGTTCAACTGGTCACACTGAATGCGTCGTGTAGGAACCAAAGTATTTGTTCAACTTTCTGAACTCTGTATATATATACGTCTCTCACGTGCTTCCCCAGAACATAGAGATAACCAGTCACACCTTGTTCGTACGTTCTCTTGTGATTAATTAATTATTGTTATATAATGACCCCCTACCACCCTTCTCCCCATTGATATAATTTCCCCATTGTATATTTTTCATCTGAATTCCGTAAACAGTTCTTTATTATTCATGTACCAGAGTCAGGTACCCATATATCGACCAGCCCCGAGGGGAGGATGAACACCTGGGTTGGGTGTGGGCTGACTGCCAGGCCCAGGATTTGAACCCTTGTGGGTCTTGCTGACTCGTGTGTGTGTGTGTGTGTGTGTGTGTGTGTGTGTGTGTGTGTGTGTGTGTGTGTGTGTGCAATTACCCACTTGTACAAGGAGTTAATTCTACACTCGTGGGACTCCATCTCTTGAACTTTTTCCACTATCATGCAACTTTTTAAACTTGTATATGATGTCCATGTTCACAGTTTCCTCAACTCTTTGTATTCAATTCTATTGTACTCTAAAAGTAATTTTTTTTTTACATCTTTTCTAATCATTTGTCACCTTAATTTCATGTTTTGGTCTGTAGTTGTTCTGTCTTTGCATCTGTCGACGTTTTCTTTCTTCCACAGTAGACAAATTTAATGCCTTTATCCCATCCACGTAACTTGTCTCTCTTAATTCTGGTACCATTTTTCTTGCTCTCCTCTGAACCTCCTCTGTTAGTTCTTTGCGCTTCGTTAAATGCGATGACCAAACATGAGAAACATATTCTAGTCTTGACCTTATGCAGGATATGAGCAGCGTGTTAATACTTCCTCATCCATTATTTAAATGTAGTTCTCGCATCAGCTAGGAGACAGTTTGTCTACCATTTTCTTAAAGTGGGGTCGGGCGACGGGTTAGTGTGTGTGTGTGTGTGTGTGTGTGTGTGTGTGTGTGAAATTACGTATTTATCATCACTTATTTCTTAAGCACGGGGAGGGAGTTCTACACTCGTGGTGTTCCATGTCTTGAACATTGTCGACATTCATATAACATCATAAACGTGTGTATGTTGTCCATAGTCTCGTAACTCAGCTGTTCCTCTCCTCCACTACTTCCGTAGCTACTACGAAGGTACGTGTGTTTATATCTTCGAACAAAATTCTTGCTTAATTTCATGTTGCATCCTCTGGTTGTCCTGTCCTTACATGTTTTGAAGAATCGTTGCCTTTCTCTATCATAAAGCAGGTTTCGGAACTTTAAAGGTGTGATCAGGTCACTCCTTACTCTTCTGTTCCAATGTGGGCAAATTCAAATCCCGTATCTTAGCCACGTAACTTAGTTCTCTTGATTTTGATATCATCTTTTTTGTCTTCGTCTTTACTTTCTCTGTTAGCTCCTTGTGCTTTGTAACCAAACTTGAAAAACATATTCTAGTTTTGGCCTTATTTAGAACGTGAACAGTTTGATAAATTTTCCCTCATCAGTACACTGAAATGGAGTTCCAATGTTTGGTAGCAGACAGTTTGTCTCCTTCGTCAGTCTTTTAGGGTCGGGTTCTGATGATAAAAGGACGATGTCGACTCCCACGTCCATCACAGAGTCCTGCCGCTTATTTCCTGAAAGATGATATTCATGTTGCGGGCCTTCATTCGCCGTGTCTCACCCTCATTTCTTTACAATTACTTGGGTTAAATTTCATCAGTCTTGTATCAGACCAACTACGGGCTTTTAGATCCCTTTTAAGTTGATGCAGTCCTCCTCGTTTTGTATACAAAGACTTCCCTCATGACCGAAGCATCACATGTAAACATAGTGAGGAAGGAATCCAGTCCTTCATTTGGGCGAGTCATTCCATAGATTAAGAAGAGCAACGTTCCCAGAACAGAGCCCTGCGGCACCTCACTGGTGATCTTAACCATATAATTATCTGTTTCCCCTTTTAGAAAGTTAAGATACAAGGAGGGGAGGGTTCCAAGCCCCTCCGCTGCCGTCCTCTTTAGTCGTCTTCTACAACACGCAGGAAATGCGTGAGATATGTGCGTGTGTGGGCGTTTATGTACAAACATGTGTATAAACGAGAGGGGAGGATTTCCAGCCCCCCGTTCCCTTCCCTTTTAGTCGCCTTCTACGACACGCAGGGAAGACATGGGAAGTATTCTTTCTCCCCTATCCCCAGATATATATATATATATATATATATATATATATATATATATATATATATATATATATATATATATATATATATATATATATCGCTACCTCGCAAACGCGGGAGACAGCGACAAAGTATAAAAAAAAAAAAAAAAAAAAAATATATATATATATATATATATATATATATATATATATAAATTATTATTATTATTATTATTATTATTATTATTATTATTATTATAATACATAAACGCCTTTTCCCGCGTCAGCGAGGAAGGGCCAGAAAACAGACCAAGAATGGCCCATCCACTCACACACACACACACACACACACACACACACACACACACACACATATATATATATATATATATATATATATATATATATATATATATATATATATATATATATATATATATATATATATATATATATATTTTATCGAGGATGTAAGGCATGTGTACGTGTAGGAAGAGAGGAAAGTGATTGGTTCTCAGTGAATGTAGGTTTGCGGCAGGGGTGTGTGATGTCTCCATGGTTGTTTAATTTGTTTATGGATGGGGTTGTGAGGGAGGTGAATGCAAGAGTTTTGGAAAGAGGGGCAAGTATGAAGTCTGTTGGGGATGAGAGAGCTTGGGAAGTGAGTCAGAAGCTGGTGACTGAGTTTGGTAAAGTGTGTGAAAGAAGAAAGTTAAGAGTAAATGTGAATAAGAGCAAGGTTATTAGGTACAGTAGGTTTGAGGGTCAAGTCAATTGGGAGGTGAGTTTGAATGGAGAAAAACTGGAGGAAGTGAAGTGTTTTAGATATCTGGGAGTGGATCTGGCAGCGGATGGAACCATGGAAGCGGAAGTGGATCATAGGGTGGGGGAGGGGGCGAAAATTCTGGGAGCCTTGAAGAATGTGTGGAAGTCGAGAACATTATCTCGGAAAGCAAAAATGGGTATGTTTGAAGGAATAGTGGTTCCAACAATGTTGTATGGCTGCGAGGCGTGGGCTATGGATAGAGTGGTGCGCAGGAGGATGGATGTGCTGGAAATGAGATGTTTGAGGACAATGTGTGGTGTGAGGTGGTTTGATCGAGTAAGTAACGTAGGGTAAGAGAGATGTGTGGAAATAAAAAGAGCGTGGTTGAGAGAGCAGAAGAGGGTGTTTTGAAATGGTTTGGGCACATGGAGAGAATGAGTGAGGAAAGATTGACCAAGAGGATATATGTGTCGGAGGTGGAGGGAACGAGGAGAAGAGGGAGACCAAATTGGAGGTGGAAAGATGGAGTGAAAAAGATTTTGTGTGATCGGGGCCTGAACATGCAGGAGGGTGAAAGGAGGGCAAGGAATAGAGTGAATTGGAGCGATGTGGTATACCGGGGTTGACGTGCTGTCAGTGGATTGAATCAGGGCATGTGAAGCGTCTGGGGTAAACCATGGAAAGCTGTGTAGGTATGTATATTTGCGTGTGTGGACGTATGTATATACATGTGTATGGGGGTGGGTTGGGCCATTTCTTTCGTCTGTTTCCTTGCGCTACCTCGCAAACGCGGGAGACAGCGACAAAGCAAAAAAAAAAAAAAAATATATATATATATATATATATATATATATATATATATATATATATATATATATATATATATATATATATATATATTATATATATATACGACCACAAACGCACATATACATACATATACATATCAACATATACGCAAACATTACATACATACACGTGTACCTATTCATACTTGCCTTCATCTATTCCTATCGCTACCGCGCTGCACATGAAAACAGATTCGCTATCCCCTGCTTCAGCGAGGTACCGCCAGGAAAACAGACAAAAAAAAAAAAAAGCCACATTCGTTCACACTCAGTCTCTAGGTGTCATGTACAATGCACCGAAACCACGGCTCCCTTTCCACATCCATGCCCCACAAAACTTTTCAAGGTTTACCCCAGACGCTTCACATGCCCTGGTTCAATCCATTAACAGCACGTCGACCCCGGTATACCACATCATTCCAATTCACTCTGTTCCTTGCACGCCTTTCACCCTCCTGTATGTTCAGGCCCCAATCGCTCAAAATCTTCTTCACCCCATCCTGCCACTTCCAATTTGGGCTACTGCTTCTCCTCGTTCCCTCCACCTCTGACACATATATCCTCTTTGTCAGTCTTTCGTCACTCATTCTCTCCATGTGACCAACCCATTTCAACACACCCTCTTCTGCTCTCTCAACCACACTCTTTTTATCACCACACATCTCTCTTACCCTTTCATTACTTACTCGATCAAACCTCCTCAAACATTTCATTTCCAACACATCCACCCTCCGCTCAACCCTATCTATAGCTCATGCCTCGCAACCATATAACATTGTTGGAATCACTATTCCTTGAAACGTACCCATTTTCGCTCTCCGAGATAACGTTCTCGCCTTCCACACATTCTTCAACGCTCCCAGGAGCTTCGCCTCTTCCCCTACCCTGTGACTCACTTCCGCTTCCATGGTTCCATCCGCTGCTAAATCCACTCCCAGGTATCTAAAACTCTTCACTTTCTTCAATTTTTCTCCTTTCAAACTTACCTCCCGATTAACTTGTCCCTCAACCCTTCTGAACCTAATATCATTGCTTTTATTCACATTTACTCTCAGCTTTCTTCTTTCACACACTCTACCAAACATAGTCACCAACTTCTGCAGTTTCTCTTCCGAATCAGCAACCAGCGCTGTATCATCAGCGAACAACAACTGACTCACTTCCCAAGCCCTCTCATCCACAACAGACTGCATACTTGCCCCTCTCTCCAAAACTCTTGCATTCATCTCCCTAACCACCTCATCCACAAACAAATCAAACAACCATGGAAACATCACGCACCCATGCTGCAAACCGACATGCACTAGGAACCAATCACTTTCCTCTCTTCTTACTCGTACACATGCCTTACATCCTTGGTAAAAACTTTTCACTGCTTCTAGCAACTTACCTCCCACACCATACACTCTTAATACCTTCCACAAAGCATCTCTATGAACCCTATCATATGCCTTCTCCAGATCCATAAATGCTACATACAAAACCACCTGTTTTTCTAAGTATTTCTCACATAAATTCTTCAGAACAAACACCTGATCCACACATCCTCTACCACTTCTGAAACCACACTGCTCTTCCCCACTCTGGAAGTGCTCTTCCCCACTCTGGAAGTTGTATGTTGCATTTATGGATATGGAGAAGGCATATAATAGGGTTCATAGAGATGCTCTGTGGAAGGTATTAAGAGTGTATGGTGTGGGAGGTAAGTTGCTAGAAGCAGTGAAAAGTTTTTATCAAGGATGTAAGGCATGAGTGCGAATAGGAAGAGAGGAAAGTGATTGGTTCCCAATGAATGTCGGTTTGCGGCAGGGGTGCGTGATGTCTCCAAGGTTGTTTAATTTGTTTATGGATGGGGTTATTCGGGACGTAAATACAATAGTGTTGGAGAGAGGGGCAAGTATTCAGTCTTTTGTGGATGAGAGGGCTTGGGAAGTGAGTCAGTTGTTCGCTGATGATACAGCACTGGTGGCTGATTCGGGTGAGAAACTGCAGGAGTTGGTGATTGAGTTTGGTAAAGTGTGAAAGAAAGAAGCTGAGAGTAAATGTGAATAAGAGCAAGGTAATTAGGTTCAGTAGGGTTGAGGGACAAGTTAATCGGGAGGTAAGTTTGAATGGAGAAAAACTGGAGGAAGTGAAGTATTTTAGATATCTTAGAGTGGATTTAACAGCGGTTGGAACAATGGAAGCGGAAGTGGGTCACAGGGAGGGGGAGGGGGGCGAAGGTTCTGGCAGCGTTGAAGAATGTGTGGAAGGCGAGAACGTTATCTCGGAGAGCAAAATTGGGTATGTTTGAAGGAATAATGGTTCTAACAATGTTATATGGTTGCGAGGCATGGGCTATTGATAGGGTTGTGCGGAGGAGGGTGGATGTGTTGGAAATGAAATGTTTGAGGACAATATGTGGTGTGAGGTGGTTTGATCAAGTAATGAAATTGCAAGAGAGATGTGTGGTAATAAAAAGAGTGTGGTTGAGAGAGCAGAAGAGGGTGTATTGAAATGGTATGGCCACATGGAGAGAATGAGTGAGGAAAGATTGACAAAGAGGATATATGTGTCAGAGGTGGAGGGAGCGAGAAGTGGGAGACCAAATTGGAAGTGGAATGATGGAGTGAAAAAGATTTTGAGCGATCGGGGCCTGAACATACAGGAGGGTGAAAGGCGTGCTAGGAACGGACTGAATTGGAACGATGTGGTATACTGGGGTGGACGTGCTGTCAAAGGATTAAACGAGGGCTTGTGAAGAGTCTGGGGTAAACCATGGGAAGTTTTATGGGATCTGGATGTGAAAGGGGAGCTGTGGTTTTGGTGCATTACACATGACAGCTAGAGACTGTGTAAATGAATGTTTTTTTTTTTTCTTGCGCTCCTTCTTTCACACACTTTACCAAACTCAGTCACCAACATCTGCAGTTTTTCACCCGAATCAGCCACCAGCGTTGTATCATCATCGAACAACAACTGACTCACTTCCCAAGCCCTTTCATCCACAACAGACTGCATACTTGCCCCTCTCCAAAACTTCTGCATTCACTTTCCTAACCACCCCATCCATAAACAAGTTAAACAACTATGGAGGCATCACGTAATCCTGCCGCAAATCGACATGCACAGGGAACCAATCTCTTTCCTCTCTTCCTACACGTACACATGCCTTACATGCTTGGTAAAAACGTTTTACTGCTTCTAGCAACTTACTTCCCACACCATACTTTTAATACCTTCCACAAAGCATCTCTATGAACCCTATCATATGCCTTCTCCAAATCCATAAATGCCACATACAAATCCATTTGTTTTTTAAGTATTTCTCACATACATTCTTCAAAGCAAACACCTAATCCACACATCCTCTACCACTTCTGAGACCAAACTGCTCTTCCCCAATCTGATGCTCTATACATGTCTCTACCCTCTCAATCAATACATTCCTATATAATTTCCGAGGAATGCTCAACAAACTTATACCTCTGTAATTTGAACATTCACCTTTATCTCCTTTGCCTTTGTACAATGGCACTATGCATGCATTCCGCCAATCCTCAGGCACTTCACCATGAACCATAAATACACTGAATAACCTTATCAACGAATCAGGAACACAGTCTCCGCCCTATTTAATAAATTTCACTGCAACACCATCCAAACCCGCCGCCTTGCCGGCTTTCATCTTCCGCAAAGCTTTCACTAAAACCTCTTTTCTGCTTACCAAACCATTCTCCCTGATCTCCCTGACCCTCTTCCTTCGCACACCGCCCCAACCAAATTACCCTCTATCTGCCACTCCATCATCAAACACATTCCACAAACCCTCAGTATACTCACTCCATCTCCTTCTCACTTCACCACTACTTGTTATTACCTCATCATTTGCTCCCTTCAACGATGTTCCCATTTGTTCTCTTGTCTTACGCACTTTATTCACCTCCTTCCAAAACAACATTTTCTTCTCCCTAAAATTTAATGATACTTTCTCATCCCGTCTCCTTTGTCCTCTTTTTCACCTCTTGCACCTTTCTCTTGACCTCCTGTCTCTTTCTTTTATACATCTCCCACTCAATTGCATTTTTTCCCTGCAAAAATCGCCCAAACGCCTCTCTCTTCTCTTTCACTAGTAACCGTACTTCTTCATCCCACCACTCACTACCCTTTGTAATCCGCTCACCTCCCACCTTTCTCATGCCACAAGCATCTTTTGCGCAAGCCATCACTTTTTCCCTAAACACATCCCATTCCTTCCCCACTCCCCTTACGTCATTTGCTCACCTTTTTTCATTCTGCACTCAAGTCTTTCTTCCAAGCTCACTTACTCTCACCACTCGCTTCACTTTGGGGATAGGGAAGAAAGAATACTTCCCATGTATTCCCCGCGTGTCGTAGAAGGCGACTAAAGGGGACGGGAACGGTGGCTAGAAACACTACCCTTGTATTTTAACTTTCAAAAAGGGGAAACAGAAGAAGGAGTCATGTAGGGAGTGCTCATCCTCCACGAAGGCTCAGATTGGGGGGTCTAAATGTATGTGGATGTAACCAAGATGAAAGAAAAAAAAGGAGAGATAGGTAGTATGTTTGAGGAAAGGAACCTGGATGTTTTGGCTCTGATTGAAACGAAGCTCAAAGGTAAAGGGGAAGAGTGGTTTGGGAATGTTGGGTAAAGGGGAAGAGTGGTTGGGGAATGTCTTGGGAGTAAAGTCAGGGGTTGGTGAGAGGACAAGAACAAAGGAACGAGTAGCACTACTCTTGTAGCAGGAGTTGTGGGAGTATGTGATAGAGTGTAAGAAAGTAAACTGTAGATTGATATGCGTAAAAATGAAAGTGGATGGAGAGAGATGGGTGATTATTGGTGCCTGTGCACCTGGTCATGAGAAGAAAGATCATGAGAGGCAAGTGTTTTGGGAGCAGCTGAATGAGTGTGTTAGCAGCTTTGATGCACGAGACCGGGTTATAGTGATGGGTGATTTGAATGCAAAGGTGAGTAATGTGGCAGTTGAAGGAATAATTGGTGTACATGGGGTGTTCAGTGTTGTAAATGGAAATGGTGAAGAGCTTGTAGATTTGTCTGCTGAAAAAGGACTGGTGATTGGGAATACTTGGTTTAAAAAGCGAGATATACATAAGTATACGTATGTAAGTAGGAGAGATGGCCAGAGAGCGTTATTAGATTGTGTTAATTGACAGGCGCGCAAAAGAGAGACTTTTGGATGTTAATGTGCTGAGAGGGACAACTGGAGGGATGTTTGATCATTATCTTGTGGAGGCTAAGGTGAAGATTTGTAGAGGATTTCAGGAGAATATATATATATATATATATATATATATATATATATATATATATATATATATATATATATATATATATATATATATATATATTTCTTTCTTTTAAACCATTCGCCATTTCCCGCGTTAGCGAGGTAGCGTTAAGAACAGAGGACTGGGCCTTTTTTGGAATATCCTCACCTGGCCCCCTCTGTTCCTTCTTTTGGAAAATTAAAAAAAAAAAAACGAGAGGGGAGGATTTCCAGCCCCCCGCTCCCTCCCCTTTTAGTCGCCTTCTGCGACACGCAGGGAATACGTGGGAAGTATTCTTAATCCCCTATCCCCAGGGATAATATATATATATATAATTTTTCTATGATTTCCTGTGGTGACTAATAAAACGACTCTGCCGGTTTCACCATTTCATAATAACATTTTATCTTCCTACAGAACCATATTGTTCCATCGAACAAAACTCCCCTGGACACTGTTGTCATCAGCGGTTTTATGTTATCATTTATCAGCCCAGTTCTGTAGAGTACAATGTCTTCTTTTGAGCTTTTCATGATCGTCTTATTAGCGAGCTCATAATTCGGCCGCTCTCCACCCTTGGGCAGATCCTGAATTCGTGCCTATTGGAGATCCAGCTTTGCCATCCTTGTCTTGTGGAAAACATGGATCACACTGGCAGAAATGTAGGAGGTTTGTTAGACTTGCTTTGCCAGAAACCGTGTTGTCTTTCCACGAGAGAGGTTCTCTCCATGAAGTCATACATTTGCTCTTTGATTATGTTTTTCGTTGGCTTACAGTTCGCAGTCGCTAGGGAGACCAGACCGGTCAGTAGTATAGTGCATCCTCTTGGCCTCCCTTCTTATAAATGTGTGTCTGATTTGGTTTTCCTTTATTTCGTTGTCACTTTGCCGTTCTTCAGTGCCATCGTGATGTGCATCTCAAGTAATTTGTCACGTGTATCTTCACACATGTTCTGTACGTATGGGAAATTTTCATTAGGACTTTTAGCCTTATATGGGTCAATACACTTTCGTAATCTATTTATTTTTTTGTCAAGATATTTCATTACTTTGTGAGACCTCCTTCTCCTCATTATTCTTTCTCACTACACTTTCCGATGTGAAGACACTTTTGAACTTGCGATTTGATTTCTTACTTAACCTCATAATATCCTCTTCTTCCCCCTGAATCTCTTAAGCTGATTATCTGTTCTTTAACTCATGATGTACTGAATTTATGGAACTATTTTGGATTATTTCTTACCTTGTCCACAATAGTCTTTTCAAAGGCTCCCTGTTCCTCCCTCGTTATCTTGCTCTAGTCGTCCCTTATTCTCATAAACACCACAAATGTTGGCTTACATCTTCGTCACAGCACCTAGCAAAACTCCTTTATTTTAACATCCTTTAGTAAACTGCTCTTTCCACTTAGCCTTTCCGCTGTCTTGTTGAATAAAATGTGTCCAAGATTATATCTCCATTTTATCTCTGCTCATCGTATAGCTTTATTCACCACATAATCAAACGTGAACATTGCATGATCAATTTTTTTTTTCTTATTCCATTTGGATAATCATATAAGATATTCTCCGTATCCATCCTACAATGAGTGAAGGTGAGATATAGTACTGATTATATACTGGCACCTCTGATTCTGTGTTCCTTGACTTGTCGGTATAAGACATATTCTTGTCTACATTCTCAAAAATATGTCTTCGTAAGAATCCAAAGTCTATCAGTCTGTCTCCATATATTTCAATTCCCCTCCTCACAGATTATTAATATGAAGCTACTATTCTGGTCGTTCGTTCACTTTTATCATTGTATATTTGTATTAGTGCTTTAAAATTCATTATCAACACCGCTACGCACTTTTTTCCTGTATTTCCCATGACTTGTCGTTTCACTGGGTCATCTGCCACCGTCTGAGGCGTAAGGTTATCTCGTATTAAGACGGCCAATCCATGTCTCCCTGAGTAACTTTTGTCTTCGCAACTCCAATAATGTAAGGTGCATTTTCCTCGATACGATCCTTGAATTCCAGCTTTGCCATTTACTTCAAGTCCATCTGTGACTGTATTTATTACGCTACTGTGTGTGTGTGTGTGTGTGTGTGTGTGTGTGGTTATATTCTAGACGTATATATGTATATTTCCCATATGTATGTGTCAGCAATGTGTTTAGTGTATGCGTTCTATGAATATGGTAGCGTAAGTGGCGTGAGTGTGTGATTGGGATGTGTGGCTGCGTCAGATGTGTGTGTGTGTGACAGCAGTGTGGGTGTATCAGTAAGCACGTCAGCAGTGTGGGTGTATCAGGAAGCACGTCAGCAGTGTGGGTGTATCAGTAAGCACGTCAGCAGTGTGGGTGTATCAGGAAGCACGTCAGCAGTGTGGGTGTATCAGTAAGCACGTCAGCAGTGTGGGTGTATCAGTAAGCACGTCAGCAGTGTGGGTGTATCAGTAAGCACGTCAGCAGTGTGGGTGTATCAGTAAGCACGTCAGCAGTGTGGGTGTATCAGGAAGCACGTCAGCAGTGTGGGTGTATCAGGAAGCACGTCAGCAGTGTGGGTGTATCAGGAAGCACGTCAGCAGTGTGGGTGTATCAGTAAGCACGTCAGCAGTGTGGGTGTATCAGTAGGCACGTCAGCAGTGTGGGTGTATCAGGAAGCACGTCAGCAGTGTGGGTGTATCAGGAAGCACGTCAGCAGTGTGGGTGTATCAGTAAGTACGTCAGCAGTGTGGGCGTATCAGTAAGCACGTCAGCAGTGTGGGTGTATCAGTAGGCACGTCAGCAGTGTGGGTGTATCAGGAAGCACGTCAGCAGTGTGGGTGTATCAGGAAGCACGTCAGCAGTGTGGGTGTATCAGTAAGTACGTCAGCAGTGTGGGCGTATCAGTAAGCACGTCAGCAGTGTGGGCGTATCAGTAAGCACGTCAGCAGTGTGGGCGTATCAGTAAGCACGTCAGCAGTGTGGGTGTATCAGTAAGCACGTCAGCAGTGTGGGCGTATCAGTAAGCACGTCAGCAGTGTGGGTGTATCAGTAAGCACGTCAGCAGTGTGGGTGTATCAGTAAGCACGTCAGCAGTGTGGGTGTATCAGTTAGCACGTCAGCAGTGTGGGTGTATCAGTTAGCACGTCAGCAGTGTGGGTGTATCAGTAAGCACGTCAGCAATGTGGGCGTATCAGTAAGCACGTCAGCAGTGTGGGCGTATCAGTAAGCACGTCAGCAGTGTGGGTGTATCAGTAAGCACGTCAGCAGTGTGGGTGTATCAGTAAGCACGTCAGCAGTGTGGGTGTATCAGTAAGCACGTCAGCAGTGTGGGTGTATCAGTAAGCACGTCAGCAGTGTGGGTGTATCAGTAAGCACGTCAGCAGTGTGGGTGTATCAGTAAGCACGTCAGCAGTGTGGGTGTATCAGGAAGCACGTCAGCAGTGTGGGTGTATCAGTAAGCACGTCAGCAGTGTGGGTGTATCAGTAAGCACGTCAGCAGTGTGGGTGTATCAGTAAGCACGTCAGCAGTGTGGGTGTATCAGTAAGCACGTCAGCAGTGTGGGTGTATCAGTAAGCACGTCAGCAGTGTGGGTGTATCAGTAAGCACGTCAGCAGTGTGGGTGTATCAGTAAGCACGTCAGCAGTGTGGGTGTATCAGTAAGCACGTCAGCAGTGTGGGTGTATCAGTAAGCACGTCAGCAGTGTGGGTGTATCAGTAAGCACGTCAGCAGTGTGGGTCGTATCAGTAAGCACGTCAGCAGTGTGGGTGTATCAGTAAGCACGTCAGCAGTGTGGGCTGTATCAGTAAGCACGTCAGCAGTGTGGGTGTATCAGTAAGGCACGTCAGCAGTGTGGGTGTATCAGTAAGCACGTCAGCAGTGTGGGTGTATCAGTAAGCACGTCAGCAGTGTGGGTGTATCAGTTAGCACGTCAGCAGTGTGGGTGTATCAGTAAGCACGTCAGCAGTGTGGGTGTATCAGTAAGCACGTCAGCAGTGTGGGTGTATCAGTAAGCACGTCAGCAGTGTGGGAGTATCAGTAAGCACGTCCAGCTAGTGTGGGTGTATCAGTAAGCACCGTCAGCAGTGTGGGCTGTATCAGTAAGCACGTCAGCAGTGTGGGTTGTATCAGTAAGCAGCGTCAGCAGTGTGGGCGTATCAGTAAGCACGTCAGCAGTGTGGGTGTATCAGTAAGCACGTCAGCAGTGTGGGTGTATCAGTAAGCACGTCAGCAGTGTGGGTGTATCAGTAAGACACGTCAGCAGTGTGGGTGTATCAGTAAGCCGGCAGACAGTGCACGTCAGCAGTGTGGGTGTATCAGTAAGCACGTCAGCAGTGTGGGTGTATCAGTAAGCACGTCAGCAGTGTGGGTGTATCAGTAAGCACGTCAGCAGTGTGGGTGTATCAGTAGGCACGTCAGCAGTGTGGGTGTATCAGTAAGCACGTCAGCAGTGTGGGTGTATCAGTTAGCACGTCAGCAGTGTGGGTGTATCAGGAAGCACGTCAGCAGTGTGGGTGTATCAGTAAGCACGTCAGCAGTGTGGGTGTATCAGTAAGCACGTCAGCAGTGTGGGTGTATCAGTAAGCACGTCAGCAGTGTGGGTGTATCAGGAAGCACGTCAGCAGTGTGGGTGTATCAGTAAGCACGTCAGCAGTGTGGGTGTATCAGTAAGCACGTCAGCAGTGTGGGTGTATCAGTAAGCACGTCAGCAGTGTGGGTGTATCAGTAAGCACGTCAGCAGTGTGGGTGTATCAGTAAGCACGTCAGCAGTGTGGGTGTATCAGTAAGCACGTCAGCAGTGTGGGTGTATCAGTAAGCACGTCAGCAGTGTGGGTGTATCAGTAAGCACGTCAGCAGTGTGGGTGTATCAGTAAGCACGTCAGCAGTGTGGGTGTATCAGTAAGCACGTCAGCAGTGTGGGTGTATCAGTAAGCACGTCAGCAGTGTGGGTGTATCAGTAAGCACGTCAGCAGTGTGGGTGTATCAGTAAGCACGTCAGCAGTGTGGGTGTATCAGTAAGCACGTCAGCAGTGTGGGTGTATCAGTAAGCACGTCAGCAGTGTGGGTGTATCAGGAAGCACGTCAGCAGTGTGGGTGTATCAGTAAGCACGTCAGCAGTGTGGGTGTATCAGTAAGCACGTCAGCAGTGTGGGTGTATCAGTAAGCACGTCAGCAGTGTGGGTGTATCAGTAAGCACGTCAGCAGTGTGGGTGTATCAGTAAGCACGTCAGCAGTGTGGGTGTATCAGGAAGCACGTCAGCAGTGTGGGTGTATCAGGAAGCACGTCAGCAGTGTGGGTGTATCAGTAAGCACGTCAGCAGTGTGGGTGTATCAGTAAGCACGTCAGCAGTGTGGGTGTATCAGTAAGTACGTCAGCAGTGTGGGTGTGTCGCTATGTATGTATGTCATTAGTGTGGGTGTGTCAATAGTGTAAGTTAACTAGTTAAGGATGCCAGTTATTACAGACTTCACCCTTTCCTTTAAGGGTGTATAATCAGCCCATAGGCTCATTAAGACAGAACCCTGAAATAATGGCTTCTGCTAACAGAGAGATTTGGGCTAACACAGATTCCCTTACCATCTGACATCTCCTGACAGCTGACGGCCGCTTGATTTATATATTTCCTTTTCTTCCCACACTGGTCAAATACCAAACACAGTGGTAAAAAAGTTATGAAAATATATTTACATCAGTAAAAATAAAAAATGTGCTCTCTGAACATGAAAATGCAATTTACTCTTAATAAGCAATGATCTCCCTCTACTTTACCGTACTTAGGAAATCTTAGGCAAATATACTGACCTCACTTTATAACATAAGTCTTTGAAATCACTAAGATGTGTACAGATAACTTGATACATTTACCTAACAGAATTGTACCACTTTCTACTCAAGAGCTATTCAGAGGGAGAGAGCGAACAGAACAAATACTTCTTATTATTTTATTATATCTCTGATATATTCCTTTGTCTTCCATAAACTGTGATGATAGTACAAATATCTATTAGTAATTTATTTACACTCTACAAAATTTCATATTGTAACATATGACAATAAGATTTTTCTGAAGAATATAATGTACCTTAGAAAACTGAGCATATCATGGATAACTGAAACAATTATTAGCAATAAGGGGAGATAACTGTAACACAGTAGCGTAGTTGTGCCACTTACATGTGAAGGTAGTGTGGATGTTTCATCTGTATGTGTCAGGAGGGTTGATGTGTCGATGTATCACTGTGATCGAGTCAGTAGTATGCGTGTGTCAGTTATGTTAATAATGTAGATGTCAGTGGTATGGGTGTGTTAGTATTGTAGGTGTGTCAATGGTATGGGTGTGTTAGTAGTGTAGGTGTGTCAGTGGTATGGGTTAGTAGTGTAGGTGTGTCAGTGGTATGGGTGTGTCAGTAGTGTAGGTGTGTCAGTGGTATGGGTGTGTTAGTAGCGTAAGTGTGTCAGTGGTATGGATGTGTTAGTAGTGTAGATGTGTCAGTGGTATGGGTGTGTTAGTAGTGTAGGTGTGTCAGTGGTATGGGTGTGTTAGTAGCGTAAGTGTGTCAGTGGTATGGGTGTGTTAGTAGCGTAAGTGTGTCAGTGGTATGGGTGTGTTAGTAGCGTAAGTGTGTCAGTGGTATGGATGTGTTAGTAGTGTAGGTGTGTCAGTGGTATGGGTGTGTTAGTAGTGTAGGTGTGTCAGTGGTATGGGTGTGTCAGTAGCGTAAGTGTGTCAGTGGTATGGATGTGTTAGTAGTGTAGGTGTGTCAGTGGTATGGGTGTGTTAGTAGCGTAAGTGTGTCAGTGGTATGGGTGTGTTAGTAGTGTAGATGTGTCAGTGGTATGGGTGTGTTAGTAGTGTAGGTGTGTCAGTGTCATGCCTGGGTAGTTGATTTCTTGAATGGTAAGATAACTTGGTGTGTCACAGAAACAGATCGCAGCTTCATTGCATGCCTAAGTGTATATTCTTCTTTTTTTTCTTTCTTTCATAGTTGCCAGCCGCTTCTCGCGTTAGCGCCAAGAATAGACGATGAAAAGTCCTCCTTCGGTCACATCCGTTCTCTAGCTGTCATGTGTAATGCACCGAAACCAGTCTCCCTTATCTACAAACAGACCCCGCTGACCTTTCTATGGCACCCCCCGGCAACTTTATATACCCTCGTTCAGTCTACTGATAGCATGTTGACCTCTGTATACCGCATCTTTCAATTTATTCTATCTCATGCGCTTATTTCGCCCCACTGCAGGTGTACGCCCCAGTTGAAATACTATCCACGTACGCCCCAGTTGAAATACTATCCACGTACGCCCCAGTTGAAATACTATCCACGTACGCCCCAGTTGAAATACTATCCACTCTAGTTGCCTTGCCACATTTGCTCTCACGCAAGGTTTTCACCACCTCTTCTCTTTTCACCAAATCACTTGCCAAGCACCATATACTTGCCACCCTAACTTCAAACACATGCAACAATCCTTCAAAATATTCACTCCATCCCCTCTCCACCACAGTTCTGCTTATTACCAGTTCCGCATTTGGCCCTTTCACTGATGTTCTCATGTTTTTCGCACTATCTATCTCCTTCCAAAACATTTTCTTATTCTTGAAGTTTCCTGAGACCAGGTGACTCCAAATCTCATTTGCCTTTTTTCCACCCTCTGCACTTTTCTCTTGAACTCTTGTCGTTTCTTGTTGCACGTCATCAAATCAGTCGCACTACTTTCCTGTAAGTACCGCCCATACACCTCTCTTTTCTCTTTCACTAACAACTTCGTCATCCCGCCATTCACCATCATTTCTCACCTCCCACCTTACGCTTGCCACAAACGTCCCTCGCACAGGCTAGCATTGCTTTCCTGAACACTTTCCATTCCTTCCCCACTCTCCGTGCTTCGTTTACTTCTCACCTTTTGCCATATTACGTAGTACCCAGTCCCTTCTGGTATTTATTCACACGTCTCTCTTCCAAGCTCACTTCATTTCGCCACCTCTTATCACCTATATCATTAACTCTTTTCCTAATACCTCTTCAAATCTTCAGCGTCGCATCCACCAGGCAATGATCAGACATCCCAGCAGCTGCCCTTTTCTGTACATTCCCGTCCAAGAGTCTCTATTTTGCCCGCCAGTCAATTTGTCTATAATCTAATAATGCCCACTTGACACTTCTTACTTATCCACGTATACAAATGTCCCTCTTCGGAAATCAGGTTTTCCCAGCTACCAGACCATTATCGGCAAACAACTCCACATGCTGTTTACCATTTCTCTTCACCTTTCTAAACACCTCATGCCCCGATTATACCTTCAACTACCACTTATCATTCATACCATATCACTCGCATCAAAGCTGTTGACATACTCGCTCGGCTGCAACCAAAGCATTAGCCTGTCTTCCTCAATCTGCTCGCTGGCAGGTGCATGAGCACAATTAATCACTCATCTCTCGTAATCCTCTTTCATTTTTACCCACAGAGTTCACTTCCTCACGTCTTCACATATTCCCACAACTCTTCTTTCATCAGAAGCGTCACCCCCTTCTGTAGCCTTTGCCCTCATAGTAACCCTTGACTTGACTCGTAGGACATGACCAAAACAAATCTTCCCCTTTACCCTTGAGCTTCGTTTCCCTCAGAGCCAGAACATCCAGGCTCTTCTCCTCAGACGTACTACCGATCAATTCTTCTCATCTTGGAGGATTAGCACTCCAAGTTTACTTCTTACTGTGTTACAACTGTTACATGTTGAAATATAAGAATGGGTGGGTATCCCCCCCCCTTTAGTCGCCTTCTACGACATGCAGGGAGGAAGACGATAGTATAATTCTCTCTCTCTCTCTCTCTCTCTCTCTCTCTCTCTCTCTCTCTCTCTCTCTCTCTCTCTCTCTCTCTGGTGATAATACGACGATCACACTAGTCCGTGATGATTTTATGAAAGGTTACTCGTACTTCAGTTGGAGTCATAATTTCATTTATGGAAACTGTACAATACTCAACATGTTTCCCCACATACCAGCAGCACACAGACTGGTACATCCTCTTACTGCAATGTCGAATTGGAAACCGTCCCAGCCGTTAAAGGGAAAGTGGGGAGAAGGGGGAGGGGGTAGTGGTGGTTGGCCTGGGTAACGAGATGCGTGTGTGCCGCTACTATTCTGCTATCGTGTCTTGATAATTCCTTTATAATGATTTGACTGGTTATAAGATGTACTTAAAAGTTACTCAAGGATAGGTTAAAGTTATGAATATGAGCAATTTAGCCAGATTTAATGACATAATGGGCAAGATGATCCGAAGAGAGGTACAATGTGACTTGGTTGCTGAGGTCTACTGGGTGATCATTTTTTTGCTAATGTTTAGCAATAACATTACCGTGGTCACCTCTGCGTATTGAATGACTGTGCCTATAGCATTTCTCAGTTTCTGTTTTACCTGTGTGGCCAGTGTATTCATCTTGACATGTCATATTTAACGGCGTAACCACTCCTAATTTTCTGATAATTAGACTTGATTAAGGTCTTCCTGATAATGTTTTTATATTGTAAGGCAACATCAGAAGCACTAGTTCTTTATTTATCTGTCTGACAATAGCCACGTAAGGAGGCAACACCAAACATTTAGATATACCATCCTTTTCCACATTGTTGTTACTAAATGTATAAAACGTCTTCTTGGCCATCCGGTAAACCTCGTTCTCAAACCACGTAGGATTACATCTACATCTTGTACATCTTGTATAGCTGCATTCATCATCTCGACCTGCGGAAGCACATATACGCAATGCTCCTAAAAAACATTTTTTTAACGAAGATATACAGAAAAATAATGAATATAACCCTCAGCGTTGGTCGGCTTCCTGTTGATCTTGAAGGATAAGTGATCATATTTCCATGTTATTATCACTTCAAGAAACGTAAATTTGCCATCTTATTCTTATCCAGTGTTGAACTTTATGTTTGGGTCATTGTTGTTTAATTCACTAAAGAAAACATCCCAGTTTTGCTCAGACGACCATAAAGACAACATCATCAACGTATGTAAGCCAAAGTTTGGGAACGGAACTGATGGAAGTCAGTCTCAGCCTCAAAAGTATTCTATGAATAAGTTACTGAGAATGAGACTAAGGGATTTCCCATGGCTATCACAAATTTCTATGTATAAAAAAACTACCTTTAGGATCAGGGAAAACATTATTGGAAACGAAGTTCTATTAAGTCAGTGAAATTTTCTTTGAGACGTTACGGTTAAGTTGAGGCTAGGATCGCATAATTTCCAGAAGTAAGCGATAGTTTTTACAAATGGGGACTTGGGTGAACAGGGAGTTCACATCAAAACTACCCCTTATGTTCCCAGCATTGTGTGCAAAATCTAAGCTATTTGTCGCATGCGATGGAGAGATTATTTTCTCTTAAACATGGCTAAGATCATTGGACACAAACACATATATAACTTTCACTGGACACAAACACGTATATGACTGTTTCACTGGACACAAACACATATATAACTTTCACTGCACACAAACACGTATATGACTGTTTCACTGGACACAAACACATATATAACTTTCACTGGACACAAACACATATATAACTTTCACTGGACACAAACACATATATAACTTTCACTGGACACAAACACATATATAACTTTCACTGCACACAAACACGTATATGACTGTTTCACTGGACACAAACACGTATATGACTGTTTCACTGGACACAAACACATATATAACTTTCACTGCACACAAACACGTATATGACTGTTTCACTGGACACAAACACGTATATGACTGTTTCACTGGACACAAACACATATATAACTTTCACTGGACACAAACACGTATATGACTGTTTCACTGGACACAAACACGTATATGACTGTTTCACTGGACACAAACACATATATAACTTTCACTGGACACAAACACGTATATGACTGTTTCACTGGACACAAACACATATATAACTTTCACTGCACACAAACACGTATATGACTGTTTCACTGGACACAAACACATATATAACTTTCACTGGACACAAACACGTATATGACTGTTTCACTGGACACAAACACGTATATGACTGTTTCACTGGACACAAACACATATATAACTTTCACTGGACACAAACACGTATATGACTGTTTCACTGGACACAAACACGTATATGACTGTTTCACTGGACACAAACACATATATAACTTTCACTGGACACAAACACATATATAACTTTCACTGCACACAAACACGTATATGACTGTTTCACTGGACACAAACACATATATAACTTTCACTGGACACAAACACGTATATGACTGTTTCACTGGACACAAACACATATATAACTTTCACTGGACACAAACACGTATATGACTGTTTCACTGGACACAAACACATATATAACTTTCACTGGACACAAACACGTATATGACTGTTTCACTGGACACAAACACATATATAACTTTCACTGCACACAAACACGTATATGACTGTTTCACTGCACACAAACACGTATATGACTGTTTCACTGGACACAAACACATATATAACTTTCACTGCACACAAACACGTATATGACTGTTTCACTGGACACAAACACGTATATGACTGTTTCACTGGACACAAACACGTATATGACTGTTTCACTGCACACAAACACGTATATGACTGTTTCACTGGACACAAACACATATATAACTTTCACTGGACACAAACACGTATATGACTGTTTCACTGGACACAAACACGTATATGACTGTTTCACTGGACACAAACACATATATAACTTTCACTGGACACAAACACGTATATGACTGTTTCACTGCACACAAACACGTATATGACTGTTTCACTGCACACAAACACGTATATGACTGTTTCACTGGACACAAACACGTATATGACTGTTTCACTGGACACAAACACGTATATGACTGTTTCACTGGACACAAACACGTATATGACTGTTTCACTGGACACAAACACGTATATGACTGTTTCACTGCACACAAACACGTATATGACTGTTTCACTGGACACAAACACATATATAACTTTCACTGGACACAAACACGTATATGACTGTTTCACTGCACACAAACACGTATATGACTGTTTCACTGGACACAAACACGTATATGACTGTTTCACTGGACACAAACACATATATAACTTTCACTGGACACAAACACATATATAACTTTCACTGGACACAAACACGTATATGACTGTTTCACTGGACACAAACACGTATATGACTGTTTCACTGCACACAAACACGTATATGACTGTTTCACTGGACACAAACACATATATAACTTTCACTGGACACAAACACGTATATGACTGTTTCACTGGACACAAACACGTATATGACTGTTTCACTGGACACAAACACATATATAACTTTCACTGGACACAAACACGTATATGACTGTTTCACTGGACACAAACACATATATAACTTTCACTGCACACAAACACGTATATGACTGTTTCACTGCACACAAACACGTATATGACTGTTTCACTGGACACAAACACATATATAACTTTCACTGGACACAAACACGTATATGACTGTTTCACTGGACACAAACACATATATAACTTTCACTGGACACAAACACATATATAACTTTCACTGGACACAAACACGTATATGACTGTTTCACTGGACACAAACACGTATATGACTGTTTCACTGGACACAAACACATATATAACTTTCACTGGACACAAACACATATATAACTTTCACTGCACACAAACACGTATATGACTGTTTCACTGGACACAAACACGTATATGACTGTTTCACTGGACACAAACACATATATAACTTTCACTGGACACAAACACATATATAACTTTCACTGGACACAAACACATATATAACTTTCACTGCACACAAACACGTATATGACTGTTTCACTGGACACAAACACGTATATGACTGTTTCACTGGACACAAACACGTATATGACTGTTTCACTGGACACAAACACATATATAACTTTCACTGGACACAAACACGTATATGACTGTTTCACTGGACACAAACACGTATATGACTGTTTCACTGGACACAAACACGTATATGACTGTTTCACTGGACACAAACACATATATAACTTTCACTGGACACAAACACGTATATGACTGTTTCACTGGACACAAACACGTATATGACTGTTTCACTGGACACAAACACGTATATGACTGTTTCACTGCACACAAACACGTATATGACTGTTTCACTGGACACAAACACATATATAACTTTCACTGGACACAAACACATATATAACTTTCACTGCACACAAACACGTATATGACTGTTTCACTGGACACAAACACGTATATGACTGTTTCACTGCACACAAACACGTATATGACTGTTTCACTGGACACAAACACGTATATGACTGTTTCACTGGACACAAACACGTATATGACTGTTTCACTGGACACAAACACGTATATGACTGTTTCACTGCACACAAACACGTATATGACTGTTTCACTGGACACAAACACGTATATGACTGTTTCACTGGACACAAACACGTATATGACTGTTTCACTGGACACAAACACGTATATGACTGTTTCACTGCACACAAACACGTATATGACTGTTTCACTGGACACAAACACATATATAACTTTCACTGGACACAAACACATATATAACTTTCACTGGACACAAACACATATATAACTTTCACTGGACACAAACACATATATAACTTTCACTGGACACAAACACATATATAACTTTCACTGCACACAAACACGTATATGACTGTTTCACTGCACACAAACACGTATATGACTGTTTCACTGCACACAAACACGTATATGACTGTTTCACTGGACACAAACACATATATAACTTTCACTGGACACAAACACGTATATGACTGTTTCACTGGACACAAACACATATATAACTTTCACTGGACACAAACACGTATATGACTGTTTCACTGCACACAAACACGTATATGACTGTTTCACTGGACACAAACACGTATATGACTGTTTCACTGGACACAAACACATATATAACTTTCACTGGACACAAACACATATATAACTTTCACTGGACACAAACACATATATAACTTTCACTGGACACAAACACATATATAACTTTCACTGGACACAAACACATATATAACTTTCACTGGACACAAACACATATATAACTTTCACTGCACACAAACACGTATATGACTGTTTCACTGCACACAAACACGTATATGACTGTTTCACTGGACACAAACACGTATATGACTGTTTCACTGGACACAAACACATATATAACTTTCACTGGACACAAACACATATATAACTTTCACTGGACACAAACACATATATAACTTTCACTGGACACAA
Organism: Panulirus ornatus; assembly: GCF_036320965.1. Taxonomy (NCBI): domain Eukaryota; kingdom Metazoa; phylum Arthropoda; class Malacostraca; order Decapoda; family Palinuridae; genus Panulirus; species Panulirus ornatus. Next base: position 16,211,308 of record NC_092230.1, on the reverse strand, counting down.
ACACATATATAACTTTCACTGGACACAAACACATATATAACTTTCACTGGACACAAACACATATATAACTTTCACTGGACACAAACACATATATAACTTTCACTGGACACAAACACATATATAACTTTCACTGCACACAAACACGTATATGACTGTTTCACTGGACACAAACACATATATAACTTTCACTGCACACAAACACGTATATGACTGTTTCACTGGACACAAACACATATATAACTTTCACTGGACACAAACACATATATAACTTTCACTGGACACAAACACATATATAACTTTCACTGCACACAAACACGTATATGACTGTTTCACTGGACACAAACACATATATAACTTTCACTGGACACAAACACGTATATGACTGTTTCACTGGACACAAACACGTATATGACTGTTTCACTGGACACAAACACATATATAACTTTCACTGCACACAAACACGTATATGACTGTTTCACTGGACACAAACACATATATAACTTTCACTGGACACAAACACATATATAACTTTCACTGCACACAAACACGTATATGACTGTTTCACTGCACACAAACACGTATATGACTGTTTCACTGCACACAAACACGTATATGACTGTTTCACTGCACACAAACACGTATATGACTGTTTCACTGGACACAAACACATATATAACTTTCACTGGACACAAACACGTATATGACTGTTTCACTGCACACAAACACGTATATGACTGTTTCACTGCACACAAACACGTATATGACTGTTTCACTGGACACAAACACATATATAACTTTCACTGGACACAAACACATATATAACTTTCACTGGACACAAACACGTATATGACTGTTTCACTGCACACAAACACGTATATGACTGTTTCACTGCACACAAACACGTATATGACTGTTTCACTGCACACAAACACGTATATGACTGTTTCACTGCACACAAACACGTATATGACTGTTTCACTGGACACAAACACATATATAACTTTCACTGGACACAAACACATATATAACTTTCACTGGACACAAACACATATATAACTTTCACTGGACACAAACACATATATAACTTTCACTGCACACAAACACGTATATGACTGTTTCACTGGACACAAACACATATATAACTTTCACTGCACACAAACACGTATATGACTGTTTCACTGCACACAAACACGTATATGACTGTTTCACTGGACACAAACACATATATAACTTTCACTGGACACAAACACATATATAACTTTCACTGCACACAAACACGTATATGACTGTTTCACTGGACACAAACACATATATAACTTTCACTGGACACAAACACATATATAACTTTCACTGCACACAAACACGTATATGACTGTTTCACTGGACACAAACACGTATATGACTGTTTCACTGGACACAAACACATATATAACTTTCACTGGACACAAACACATATATAACTTTCACTGGACACAAACACATATATAACTTTCACTGCACACAAACACGTATATGACTGTTTCACTGGACACAAACACGTATATGACTGTTTCACTGGACACAAACACATATATAACTTTCACTGGACACAAACACATATATAACTTTCACTGGACACAAACACATATATAACTTTCACTGGACACAAACACATATATAACTTTCACTGGACACAAACACATATATAACTTTCACTGGACACAAACACGTATATGACTGTTTCACTGCACACAAACACGTATATGACTGTTTCACTGGACACAAACACATATATAACTTTCACTGCACACAAACACGTATATGACTGTTTCACTGGACACAAACACGTATATGACTGTTTCACTGGACACAAACACATATATAACTTTCACTGCACACAAACACGTATATGACTGTTTCACTGGACACAAACACATATATAACTTTCACTGGACACAAACACATATATAACTTTCACTGGACACAAACACATATATAACTTTCACTGGACACAAACACATATATAACTTTCACTGCACACAAACACGTATATGACTGTTTCACTGGACACAAACACGTATATGACTGTTTCACTGGACACAAACACATATATAACTTTCACTGGACACAAACACATATATAACTTTCACTGCACACAAACACGTATATGACTGTTTCACTGGACACAAACACATATATAACTTTCACTGGACACAAACACATATATAACTTTCACTGGACACAAACACATATATAACTTTCACTGGACACAAACACGTATATGACTGTTTCACTGGACACAAACACATATATAACTTTCACTGCACACAAACACGTATATGACTGTTTCACTGGACACAAACACATATATAACTTTCACTGCACACAAACACGTATATGACTGTTTCACTGGACACAAACACATATATAACTTTCACTGCACACAAACACGTATATGACTGTTTCACTGGACACAAACACATATATAACTTTCACTGCACACAAACACGTATATGACTGTTTCACTGGACACAAACACGTATATGACTGTTTCACTGCACACATACACTTTATAACTTTCACTGCACACAAACACGTATATGACTGTTTCACTGCACACAAACACGTATATGACTGTTTCACTGCACACAAACACGTATATGACTGTTTCACTGGACACAAACACATATATAACTTTCACTGCACACAAACACGTATATGACTGTTTCACTGCACACAAACACGTATATGACTGTTTCACTGGACACAAACACATATATAACTTTCACTGCACACAAACACGTATATGACTGTTTCACTGGACACAAACACATATATAACTTTCACTGCACACAAACACGTATATGACTGTTTCACTGCACACAAACACGTATATGACTGTTTCACTGGACACAAACACATATATAACTTTCACTGGACACAAACACATATATAACTTTCACTGCACACAAACACGTATATGACTGTTTCACTGCACACAAACACGTATATGACTGTTTCACTGGACACAAACACATATATAACTTTCACTGGACACAAACACGTATATGACTGTTTCACTGGACACAAACACGTATATGACTGTTTCACTGCACACAAACACGTATATGACTGTTTCACTGGACACAAACACGTATATGACTGTTTCACTGCACACAAACACGTATATGACTGTTTCACTGCACACAAACACGTATATGACTGTTTCACTGGACACAAACACATATATAACTTTCACTGGACACAAACACATATATAACTTTCACTGGACACAAACACGTATATGACTGTTTCACTGGACACAAACACATATATAACTTTCACTGCACACAAACACGTATATGACTGTTTCACTGGACACAAACACGTATATGACTGTTTCACTGGACACAAACACATATATAACTTTCACTGGACACAAACACGTATATGACTGTTTCACTGCACACAAACACGTATATGACTGTTTCACTGCACACAAACACGTATATGACTGTTTCACTGGACACAAACACGTATATGACTGTTTCACTGGACACAAACACGTATATGACTGTTTCACTGGACACAAACACGTATATGACTGTTTCACTGGACACAAACACGTATATGACTGTTTCACTGGACACAAACACATATATAACTTTCACTGGACACAAACACATATATAACTTTCACTGGACACAAACACATATATAACTTTCACTGGACACAAACACATATATAACTTTCACTGGACACAAACACATATATAACTTTCACTGGACACAAACACATATATAACTTTCACTGGACACAAACACGTATATGACTGTTTCACTGGACACAAACACGTATATGACTGTTTCACTGGACACAAACACGTATATGACTGTTTCACTGGACACAAACACATATATAACTTTCACTGGACACAAACACGTATATGACTGTTTCACTGCACACAAACACGTATATGACTGTTTCACTGGACACAAACACATATATAACTTTCACTGCACACAAACACGTATATGACTGTTTCACTGGACACAAACACGTATATGACTGTTTCACTGGACACAAACACGTATATGACTGTTTCACTGGACACAAACACGTATATGACTGTTTCACTGGACACAAACACGTATATGACTGTTTCACTGGACACAAACACGTATATGACTGTTTCACTGGACACAAACACATATATAACTTTCACTGGACACAAACACGTATATGACTGTTTCACTGGACACAAACACGTATATGACTGTTTCACTGGACACAAACACGTATATGACTGTTTCACTGGACACAAACACGTATATGACTGTTTCACTGGACACAAACACGTATATGACTGTTTCACTGGACACAAACACGTATATGACTGTTTCACTGGACACAAACACGTATATGACTGTTTCACTGGACACAAACACGTATATGACTGTTTCACTGGACACAAACACGTATATGACTGTTTCACTGGACACAAACACATATATAACTTTCACTGGACACAAACACGTATATGACTGTTTCACTGGACACAAACACATATATAACTTTCACTGGACACAAACACGTATATGACTGTTTCACTGGACACAAACACGTATATGACTGTTTCACTGCACACAAACACGTATATGACTGTTTCACTGGACACAAACACATATATAACTTTCACTGGACACAAACACGTATATGACTGTTTCACTGGACACAAACACGTATATGACTGTTTCACTGGACACAAACACATATATAACTTTCACTGGACACAAACACGTATATGACTGTTTCACTGCACACAAACACGTATATGACTGTTTCACTGCACACAAACACGTATATGACTGTTTCACTGGACACAAACACATATATAACTTTCACTGGACACAAACACGTATATGACTGTTTCACTGGACACAAACACGTATATGACTGTTTCACTGGACACAAACACGTATATGACTGTTTCACTGGACACAAACACGTATATGACTGTTTCACTGGACACAAACACGTATATGACTGTTTCACTGGACACAAACACGTATATGACTGTTTCACTGGACACAAACACGTATATGACTGTTTCACTGGACACAAACACGTATATGACTGTTTCACTGGACACAAACACGTATATGACTGTTTCACTGGACACAAACACGTATATGACTGTTTCACTGGACACAAACACGTATATGACTGTTTCACTGGACACAAACACGTATATGACTGTTTCACTGGACACAAACACGTATATGACTGTTTCACTGGACACAAACACGTATATGACTGTTTCACTGGACACAAACACGTATATGACTGTTTCACTGGACACAAACACGTATATGACTGTTTCACTGGACACAAACACGTATATGACTGTTTCACTGCACACAAACACGTATATGACTGTTTCACTGGACACAAACACGTATATGACTGTTTCACTGCACACAAACACGTATATGACTGTTTCACTGGACACAAACACGTATATGACTGTTTCACTGGACACAAACACGTATATGACTGTTTCACTGGACACAAACACGTATATGACTGTTTCACTGGACACAAACACGTATATGACTGTTTCACTGGACACAAACACGTATATGACTGTTTCACTGGACACAAACACGTATATGACTGTTTCACTGGACACAAACACGTATATGACTGTTTCACTGCACACAAACACGTATATGACTGTTTCACTGGACACAAACACGTATATGACTGTTTCACTGGACACAAACACGTATATGACTGTTTCACTGGACACAAACACGTATATGACTGTTTCACTGGACACAAACACGTATATGACTGTTTCACTGGACACAAACACGTATATGACTGTTTCACTGGACACAAACACGTATATGACTGTTTCACTGGACACAAACACGTATATGACTGTTTCACTGGACACAAACACGTATATGACTGTTTCACTGGACACAAACACGTATATGACTGTTTCACTGGACACAAACACGTATATGACTGTTTCACTGGACACAAACACGTATATGACTGTTTCACTGGACACAAACACGTATATGACTGTTTCACTGCACACAAACACGTATATGACTGTTTCACTGGACACAAACACATATATAACTTTCACTGGACACAAACACATATATAACTTTCACTGGACACAAACACATATATAACTTTCACTGGACACAAACACATATATAACTTTCACTGGACACAAACACATATATAACTTTCACTGGACACAAACACATATATAACTTTCACTGGACACAAACACGTATATGACTGTTTCACTGGACACAAACACGTATATGACTGTTTCACTGGACACAAACACATATATAACTTTCACTGGACACAAACACATATATAACTTTCACTGGACACAAACACGTATATGACTGTTTCACTGGACACAAACACGTATATGACTGTTTCACTGCACACAAACACGTATATGACTGTTTCACTGCACACAAACACGTATATGACTGTTTCACTGCACACAAACACGTATATGACTGTTTCACTGCACACAAACACGTATATGACTGTTTCACTGGACACAAACACGTATATGACTGTTTCACTGCACACAAACACGTATATGACTGTTTCACTGGACACAAACACGTATATGACTGTTTCACTGCACACAAACACGTATATGACTGTTTCACTGGACACAAACACATATATAACTTTCACTGGACACAAACACGTATATGACTGTTTCACTGCACACAAACACGTATATGACTGTTTCACTGGACACAAACACATATATAACTTTCACTGCACACAAACACGTATATGACTGTTTCACTGGACACAAACACATATATAACTTTCACTGCACACAAACACGTATATGACTGTTTCACTGGACACAAACACATATATAACTTTCACTGCACACAAACACGTATATGACTGTTTCACTGGACACAAACACATATATAACTTTCACTGCACACAAACACGTATATGACTGTTTCACTGGACACAAACACATATATAACTTTCACTGGACACAAACACATATATAACTTTCACTGGACACAAACACATATATAACTTTCACTGGACACAAACACATATATAACTTTCACTGCACACAAACACGTATATGACTGTTTCACTGGACACAAACACATATATAACTTTCACTGGACACAAACACATATATAACTTTCACTGCACACAAACACGTATATGACTGTTTCACTGGACACAAACACATATATAACTTTCACTGGACACAAACACATATATAACTTTCACTGCACACAAACACGTATATGACTGTTTCACTGGACACAAACACATATATAACTTTCACTGGACACAAACACATATATAACTTTCACTGGACACAAACACATATATAACTTTCACTGGACACAAACACATATATAACTTTCACTGGACACAAACACGTATATGACTGTTTCACTGGACACAAACACGTATATGACTGTTTCACTGCACACAAACACGTATATGACTGTTTCACTGGACACAAACACATATATAACTTTCACTGCACACAAACACGTATATGACTGTTTCACTGGACACAAACACATATATAACTTTCACTGGACACAAACACGTATATGACTGTTTCACTGGACACAAACACGTATATGACTGTTTCACTGCACACAAACACGTATATGACTGTTTCACTGGACACAAACACATATATAACTTTCACTGGACACAAACACATATATAACTTTCACTGGACACAAACACATATATAACTTTCACTGCACACAAACACGTATATGACTGTTTCACTGGACACAAACACATATATAACTTTCACTGCACACAAACACGTATATGACTGTTTCACTGCACACAAACACGTATATGACTGTTTCACTGGACACAAACACATATATAACTTTCACTGGACACAAACACATATATAACTTTCACTGGACACAAACACATATATAACTTTCACTGGACACAAACACATATATAACTTTCACTGCACACAAACACGTATATGACTGTTTCACTGGACACAAACACATATATAACTTTCACTGGACACAAACACATATATAACTTTCACTGCACACAAACACGTATATGACTGTTTCACTGCACACAAACACGTATATGACTGTTTCACTGGACACAAACACATATATAACTTTCACTGGACACAAACACATATATAACTTTCACTGGACACAAACACATATATAACTTTCACTGGACACAAACACATATATAACTTTCACTGGACACAAACACATATATAACTTTCACTGCACACAAACACGTATATGACTGTTTCACTGCACACAAACACGTATATGACTGTTTCACTGGACACAAACACATATATAACTTTCACTGGACACAAACACGTATATGACTGTTTCACTGCACACAAACACGTATATGACTGTTTCACTGGACACAAACACGTATATGACTGTTTCACTGCACACAAACACGTATATGACTGTTTCACTGGACACAAACACGTATATGACTGTTTCACTGCACACAAACACGTATATGACTGTTTCACTGGACACAAACACATATATAACTTTCACTGGACACAAACACGTATATGACTGTTTCACTGGACACAAACACATATATAACTTTCACTGGACACAAACACGTATATGACTGTTTCACTGCACACAAACACGTATATGACTGTTTCACTGCACACAAACACGTATATGACTGTTTCACTGGACACAAACACATATGTAACTTTCACTGCGCACAGACACGTATATAAGTGTTTCACTGCACACATACACTTTATAACTTTCACTGCACACAAACACGTATATGACTGTTTCACTGGACACAAACACATATATAACTTTCACTGCACACAAACACGCATATGACTGTTTCACTGCACACAAACACGTATATGACTGTTTCACTGGACACAAACACATATATAACGTTTCACTGGACACAAACACGTATATGACTGTTTCACTGGACACAGACACGTATATATACTCTTGCACATGAAAAACGACCGGTCTGAAGAGCGCTTGGACATACTCTATGAAGGGAGTAGTCTTGGTATGCCTGCGACCCGGTCAGCTGTGGGATATTTTGCCGGCAGTTGACAGGGGTGTGGCGCGTGTGAGGTATAGCCGGGCGACGTTTCAGATGGTAAGGCTGCCCTGGCTGGGTGGCTGGTGTGGGGGTTGTGTCAGCTATACGCGCGGCCGGCCTCCCTCACTCCTGCCTGCTTGGTGACCCACACGAACGCAGGTGTTCGTTAACCATTACCGGGTAGGATTTCACCACCACCAGAGCTGCTCTGTTATCCTGGTCGGGGTTTTGCTGGTTAATGCAGGAACTGTAACGATGCTCTGTTGTTAATCACCTCTCGAAGTCGATGTCAAGTCCAAACGGACTGAACGGAATAGACGAACGAAGGAAAGGAAAATAAGGGAGCGATTTCGAACACAATATGGCGGTTCGCGTCCTGATTCGTCAGTTTAAGTGTTTATTGGGTAAACACCTGAGCAAACCCGATGTCAGTAGTAACAGTGGCCGCTGGTACCCTCCAACTGGCAGACGTAATGTAGCTATGGTCTATAATTAGGAGTCGACTGAACTGTCTGTGAGGCAGACGACACCAGCACGACACACGCCCAGACCAACGCTGTGACATGGACTGGCCTCGACCGCCCGGGGGCCTGTCCCACGACCCAGGCGGTTTAATGAACCTGGACTGCCTGGCACAACCTGTCTGGCCATTGGTTAAGGCCTGTGCCATCACAACTGCTCAGTCTTCGAAAAGCGGTATGGCTTCCCCCGCCATGCTGTAGTAAAATTCACTATATTACTACTAATAATAATGATAGTAGTGATGATAATGATAATAATAATAATAATAATAATGATGATAATGAAAGCACTGTTGTTGGTTCATGCAAAATATGATCACTAGCTCGACATTTTGCAAATTAATAAGATAAACAAGCACTCGTACCCTTCCTCACACACAGTAACCAGTATTGCTTAACAATACAATATCACTTAACATCATCGGGCATGCGAGGCGCCTCTGCTCCTGCCACCATGATACATGCATGACACTCATGCAGGCAGCCACCAAAGTTGCTCCAGTCAGTTGTGGGTATCAGTAGTGTGGGTGTATCAGTAGTGTGGTAGTGTCAGTGGATCAAGTGTGTCACTTATATGTGTCAGAAGTGTGGATGTGTCAGTAGTGTGGTACTGTCGGTGGATCAAGTGTGTCGCTTATGTGTCAGAAGTGTGGATGTGTCAGTAGTGTGGTACTGTCGGTGGATCAATTGTGTCACTTATATGTGTCAGTAGTGTGGTACTGTCGCTGGATCAAGTGTGTCACTTATATGTGTCAGAAGTGTGGATGTGTCAGTAGTGTGGTACTGTCAGTGGATCAATTGTGTCACTTATATGTGTCAGTAGTGTGGTACTGTCGGTGGATCAATTGTGTCACTTATATGTGTCAGTAGTGTGGTACTGTCGGTGGATCAATTGTGTCAGTAGTGTGAGTGTGTCGGGAGTATGAGTGTCAGTGGACTAAATATGTAAAAAGTGTGGTTATGTCAATCTTGTGAGTGGATCAGTTATGCGTGTTATTATTTGGATATAACAGTAGTGTGTCAGTCAGTGGAGTGAGTTTGTCACAAATGTGGATGTGACTGAGATGTGAGTGTGTCATTTGTATGTGTTAATGATGTGAGTGTGTCAGTAGGCTGGGTGTGTCCGATATGTGTCAGTAGGCAAGTTTTGGGTCGTCATTAGTGTTGATATGTCAGTAGTATGAGTGTGCGAGTTGTGTGTCATCGGTGTGGACGTATCAGCTGTGTGAGTGTGTCAGTTGTGTGGCTGTGTCAGTAGTGATGGTGTCTCAGTAGTGAGTGTCGGAAATTAACTGCATCATTAGTGTATCAATATGGTGGGTGTATCGGTAGCACTGGGGTTTCACTAATATGGGTGTCATATATATCAGTGGTTTGGGTGTGTAATATATGTGTCAGTGGTGTGGGTGTCATATATGTGTCAGTGGTGTGGGTGTCATATATGTGTCTGATGTGGGTATGTCATATATGTGTCAGAGATGTGGGTGTCATATATGGGTCAGTGGTGTGGGTGTGTCATATGTCTTTGGTGTAGGTGTGTTATTTATGTGTCAGTGGTGTGGGTGTGTCAGCTGTGTGTGCCAGTGTTGTGTGTATGAATACTGTGGTTGTCAGTTGTGTGTGTCATTGTTGTGTGTGTGTGACAGTATTGTGGGTGTGTCAGTTGTGTGTGTCACTGTTGTGTGTGTGACAGTACTGTGGTTGTGTCAGTTGTGTGTATCAGTGTTGTGTGTATGACAGTACTGTGGGTGTGTCAGTTCTGTGTGTCACTGTTATGTGTATGACTGTACTGTGGATGTGTCAGCTGTGTGTGTCACTGTTGTGTGTGTGACATTACTGTGGGTGTCAGCTGTTTGTGTCGGTGTTGTGTGTGTGACAGTACTGTGGGTGTCAGTTGTGTGTGTGACAGTACTGTGGGTGTGCCAGTTGTGTGTGTGTGTGTGTGTGTGTGTGTGTGTGTGTGTGTGTGTGTGTGTGTGTGTGTGTGTGTGTGTTTGACAGTGCTGTGGGTGTGTCATTTGTCTGTATCAGTGTTGTATGTATGACTGTACTGTGGGTGTGTCAGATGTGTGTCAGTGTTGTGTGTGTGACAGTACTGTGGGTGTGTCAGTGTTGTGTGAGTGACAGTACTGTGGGTGTGTCAGTTGTGTGTATGTGTTGTATTTATGACAGTATTGTGGGTGTGTTAGTTGTGTGTGTGACAGTACTGTGGGTGTGTCAGTTGTGTATGTCAGTGTTGTGGTAGTGACAGTACTGTGGGTGTGTCAGTTGTGTGTGTCAGTGTTATGTGTATGACAGTACTGTGGGTGTGTCAGTGTTATGTTTGTGACAGTACTGTGGGTGCGTCAGTTGTGTGTGTCAGCACTGTGGGTGTCAGTTGTGTATGTCGTGTTGTGTATGTCAGTGTCAATACTGTGGGTGTGTCAGTGTTGTGTGTATGACTTTTGTGGGTGTGTCAGTTGTGTGTGTGAGGATTGTATGACAGTGCTGTGGGTGTGTAAGTTGTGTATGTCAGTGTTGTGTGTATGACAGTACTGTGGGTGTGTCAGTTATGTGTGTCATTGTTGTGGTAGTGACAGTACTGTGGGTGTGTCAGTTGTGTGTGTCATTGTTGTGATAGTGACAGTACTGTGGGTGTGTCAGTTGTGTATGTCAGTGTTGTGTGTATGACAGTTCTGTGAGTGTGTCAGCTGTGTGTGTCAGTGTTGTGTGTATGACAGTACTGTGAGTGTGTCAGCTGTGTGTGTCAGTGTTGTGTGTATGACAGTACTGTGAGTGCGTCAGTTGTGTGTATGACAGTACTGTGGGTGTGTCAGTTGTGTGTGTGAGTGTTGTGTATATGACAGTACTGTGGGTGCGTCAGTTGTGTGACAGTACTGTGGGTGTGTCAGTATTGTGTGTATGACAGTACTGTGGGTGTGTCAGCTGTGTGTGTCAGTGATGTGTATGGCAGTAGTGTGGGTGCGTCAGTGTTGTGTTTATGAAAGTACTGTAGGTGTGTCAGTTGTGTGTGTCAGTGTCAATACTGTGGATGTGTCAGTGTTGTGTGTGTGACTATTGTGGGTATGTCAGTATTGTGTGTATGGCTGTGCTGTGGGTGTGTCAGTTGTGTATGTCAGTGTTGTGTGTATGACAGCACTTTGGTTGTGTCAGTTGTGTGTGTCATTGTTTTGATAGTGACATTGCTGTGGGTGTGTCAGTTGTGTGTGTCATTGTTGTGGTAGTTACAGTACTGTGGGTGTGTCAGTTGTGTATGTCAGGGTTGTGTGTATGACAGTACTGTGAGTGTGTCAGTTGTGTGTGTCGTTGTTGTAGTAATGACAGTGCTGTGAGTGTGTCAGTTGTGTATGTCAGTGTTGTGTGTGTGACAGCACTGTGGGTGTGTCAGTGTTGTGGTAGTGACAGTACTGTGGGTGTTTCAGTTGTGTATGTTGTGTTGTGTGTGACAGTACTGTGAGTATGTCAGTGTTGTATGTATGAAAGTACTGTGGGTGTGTCAGTTGTGTGTGTCAGTGTTGTGTATATAACAGTACTGTGGGTGCGTCAGTTGTGTGTGACAGTACTGCCGGTGTGTCAGTATTGTGTGTATGACAGTACTGTGGGTGTGTCAGTTGTGTATGTTAGTGTTGTGTGTGTGACAGTACTGTGAGTGTGTCAGTGATCTGTGTATGACAGTACTGTGGGTGTATCAGTGTTGTGTGTATGACAGTATTGTGGGTGTGTCAGTGTTGTGTGTATGACAGGACCGTGGGTGTGTCAGTGTTGTGTGACAGTTCTGTGGGTGTGTCAGAGTTGTGTGTATGACAGTACTGTGGGTGTGTCAGTGTGTATGTGTGTGTGTGTGTGTGTGTGTGTGTGTGTGTGTGTGTGTGTGTGTGTGTGTGTGTGTGTGTGACAGTTTTGTGTAACAGTGTTGTGTGAATGACAGTACTGTGGGTGTCAGTTGTGTATGTCAGTGTTGTGGTAGTGACAGTACTGTGGGTGTGTCAGTGTTGTGATAGTGACAGCACTGTGGGTGTCAGTTGTGGGTGTGTCAGTGTTGTGGGTGCGTCAGTTGTGTGTGTCATTGTTGTCGGTGTGACAGTGCTGTGTGTTTATCACTAGTGTTGATGTGTTAGTATTATTGTTGTGTCAATGTTCTGGGTGTGTCAATAGTGTGAGTGTCATATGTGTCAACTGTGTGGGCATGTCAGGAGTTGGTGTGTCAGCAGTGAGTGTGTGTCACTTATGTGTTCTGTGATGTGGGTGTGCCACTGTTGTGGATGTCACGTATATACGTTTCCAGTGGGCTGTGTCAGTAGTGTGAATGTGCCAAGTTATGTGTTCGATAGAGTGCGTGTGTCAGTCATGTATTTACTTTTTTTATTTATTGTATATCTATATAGGGAGGGAGTTTTACACTCGTAGTGCCCCATCTCTTGAAGTATGTATCAGTTATATGTCAGTTGTGTTAATATATCAGTTAATGTGTCAGCAGTGTGGATGTATCAGTTATATCTGTCATTTGAGTTAATATATCAGTTAATGTGTCAGTAGTGTGGGTGTATCAGTTATATCTGTCATCTGAGTTAATATATCAGTTAATGTGTCAGTGGTGTGGATGTATCAGTTAATGTGTCAGTGGTGTGGATGTATCAGTTAATGTGTCAGTGGTGTGGATGTATCAGTTAATGTGTCAGTGGTGTGGATGTATCAGTTAATGTGTCAGTGGTGTGGATGTAACAGTTATATCTGTCATTTGAGTTAATATATCAGTTAATGTGTCAGTAGTGTGGATGTATCACTTATATCTGTCATTTGAGTTAATATATCAGTTAATGTGTCAGTAGTGTGGATGTATCAGTTAATGTGTCAGCAGTGTGGATGTATCAGTTATATGTGTCATTTGAGTTAATATATCAGTTAATGTGTCAGTGGTGTGGATGTATCACTTATATCTGTCATTTGAGTTAATATATCAGTTAATGTGTCAGTAGTGTGGATGTATCAGTTAATGTGTCAGCAGTGTGGATGTATCAGTTATATGTGTCATTTGAGTTAATATATCAGTTAATGTGTCAGTAGTGTGGATGTATCAGTTAATGTGTCAGTAGTGTGGATGTATCAGTTATATGTGTCAGTAGTGTGGATACGTCAGTAGTATATTTGTAGTGTATGTCATTTATGTATTAGTAATGACTGTCAGTGGTGTAAGTGTGCCAGTAACGTGGGTGGGTCTGTATGAGCTTATTAGTAGTCTGGACATGTTAGCAGGAAGTGTGTTGGCGGCATGGAGGAACAGCTAGGCCCTCAGTGTTTTTTTTTTTTTTTTTCTTTTTTAACAGCGATGTTGTGAGGTATATGTCACTGAAAGAAAATGCGGGTTTGAGATCCGTTCGTGGTGTTGTGTGGTGAACGTGGACGGCTCGCACATTGTTGCCAAGCGGCGGTGATGTGGCAGAACATGAGACCTGACTCACCTGCCGAGTCAACCAAGCGAGCCAGCTTCGTAAACACCCAGGGACGCTGCTCAGCGCGCTGACCAGTCCCGCCACGGATGGCCGCTTTATATATCCTGGCCAGGTTCCTGGCGGCCATGTTTACGAATCATTATAAGGGAAACGAAATTCTTCATCCATGTTGGTCGGACGACCATGTACCTAAGAAACTGAAAATATAATGGATTAGCGAAACTGAAGAAAACTAGGTTTGACTGTAGAACAGTAACGCGTCTAGATGTATTCAGTAACCATATATATATATATATATATATATATATATATATATATATATATATATATATATATATATATATATATATATATATATATATATATATATATTATCCCTGGGGATAGGGGAGAAAGAATACTTCCCACGTATTCCCTGCGTGTTGTAGAAGGCGACTAAAAGGGAAGGGAGCGGGAGGCTGGAAATCCTCCCCTCTCCTTTTTTTTTTTTTTTTTTCCAAAAGAAGAAACAGAGAAGGGGGCCAGGTGAGGATATTCCCTCAAAGGCCCAGTCCTCATCCTCTGTTCTTAACGCTACCTCGCTAATGCGGGAAATGGCGATTAGTATAAAAAAAAGAATATATATATATATATATATATATATATATATATATATATATATATATATATATATATATATATATATATATACGAAAAAAAGAAGAAAGAGATACTGTACTTATCGTTATTATTGCTAATCGTACGTACTAAAGATTATTATTTGATAGTTGATGTTGTTCAAGTAAGATTACCATGGTGGTCCCTAGCCGTGGTTTAAGTAAAATCCATTAATTCAGGCATTAATGACCCAACTAGACCAATGGACTGCCAAGCGAACTCTGACTACTCACTTCCCTGTAGGCTAAGGAAAAGTCAGTAACCTTCTTACATCTGATTCTTAAATCGAATGACATGGGTACATATAACATGACGGTTCAATGTGCGTAAGCAGGCAGTGACTGGAATTTTAATATCTAACTGGTCGCAACACTACTAACATAGTCATCATGCATGAGTCCGCGGACGTTCATATTAAATATCTAAGGCTACTCACAGCATCAGAAATATTGTGGCAAGCCTCGTAACACAAATACTAATATTAGCTAAACATCCTAATTCACAGCTGCAAGGGAATTCTTGTTCTCTGGTGCTAAAAGTTCACTTGATTGTGTGTGACACATGGTCTTAGCTGGATTTTTAGTCGCTGGACAGCAGCCTGGTATCTGGACGTGTGTGTCTGTGGCCAAGCAATGGACTCTCGTCCTCCACGTTAGGTCGGTCTGTGCTCGCGTTCCCTACAACGGCGCTGGGTCAACCACGTCACGTCCCTTAACACTCTTCACAGCTGGGATCCTGACTGGTGCCATACAGATGTTTTGACCCTAAATTGCTGCTCCCATACAGCTCCTCGAATCAACCAGGTTCGACCAGGCTGCTCGACTGAAACAGCTGCCGGGATTTCTTAATATATGTTGAATGCTATCCCCTTTGGTAAACATGCGATGTTTACCAAATGTCGTCCTAGCTTCGTCTGTTCGATGTATATCAACTGACATACTTCTCCCTTGTGTCTCCCCTGATGATGTGATTATTACACGAAAGTGTACATGGGAACTTATCGTGTTTCATTTTCCCCGTGGACTCATATGAATATCTTGATCACGCGCAAAATTGTGATCCTTTCCAATATTATATATATATATATATATATATATATATATATATATATATATATATATATATATATATATATATATAAGCTAAGGACAAGATCGCAGGGAAATAATTACATTTCATGGTCACGAGTGTATGCTGAAACACTATACTTCCTCGACCGTAAGAATGCAATGTGAAGCCATTGTTGTGTGCAAAGGTGACCCAACCAGACGACTCAGATTATGAAGTCTTTGGTTTTTATGACCGAGGAGGATATATATATATATATATATATATATTTATATTTTTATTTATTTTGCTTAGTCGCTGTCTCCCGCCTTTGCGAGGTAGCGCAAGGAAACAGACGAAAGAATGGCCCAACCCACCCACATACACATGTATATACATACACGTCCACACACGCAAATATACATACCCATACATCTCAATGTACACATATATATACATATATATATATATATATATATATATATATATATATATATATATATATATATATATATATATATATATATATACATATACATACATATATATATACACACACAGACATACACATACATACACATGTACATAATTCATACTATTTTTATTTATTTTATTATTATACTTTGTCGCTGTCTCCCGCGTTTGCGAGGTAGCGCAAGGAAACAGACGAAAGAAATGGCCCAACCCCCCCCCCCCCCCCATACACATGTATATACATACGTCCACACACGCAAATATACATACCTACACAGCTTTCCATGGTTTACCCCAGACGCTTCACATGCCCTGCTTCAATCCACTGACAGCACGTCAACCCCGGTATACCACATCGCTCCAATTCACTCTATTCCTTGCCCTCCTTTCACCCTCCTGCATATTCAGGCCCCGATCACACAAAATCTTTTTCACTCCATCTTTCCACCTCCAATTTGGTCTCCCTCTTCTCCTCGTTCCCTCCACCTCCGACACATATATCCTCTTGGTCAATCTTTCCTCATGTATATATATATATATATATATATATATATATATATATATATATATATATATATATATATATATATATATATGTATATATATATATATGTATATATATATATATATATATATATATATATATATATATATATATATATATATATATATATATATATACATGAGGAAAGATTGACCAAGAGGATATATGTGTCGGAGGTGGAGGGAACGAGGAGAAGAGGGAGACCAAATTGGAGGTGGAAAGATGGAGTGAAAAAGATTTTGTGTGATCGGGGCCTGAATATGCAGGAGGGTGAAAGGAGGGCAAGGAATAGAGTGAATTGGAGCGATGTGGTATACCGGGGTTGACGTGCTGTCAGTGGATTGAATCAAGGCATGTGAAGCGTCTGGGGTAAACCATGGAAAGCTGTGTAGGTATGTATATTTGCGTGTGTGGATGTATGTATATACATGTGTATGGGGGGGGGGGGGGGCCATTTCTTTCGTCTGTTTCCTTGCGCTACCTCGCAAACGCGGGAGACAGCGACAAAGTATAATAAAAAAAAAAATATATACATACATACACACAAGCCCCGATCACAAAATCTTTTTCACACCATCCTTCCACCCCCAATTTGGTCTCCCACTTCTTGTTCCCTCCACCTCCGACACATATATCCTCTTTGTCAATCTTTCCTCACTCATTCTCTCCATGTGACCAAAGCATTTCAACACATCCTCTTCTGCTCTCTCAACCACACTCTTTTTACACCATACATCTCTCTTATCCTTTCATACTCACTCGATCAAACTACCTCACACCACATATTGTCCTCAAACATTTCATTTCCAACACATCCATCCTGCGTTTACGGTGGGGGTGCGTGATGTCTCCTGGTTGTTTGATTTGTTTATGGATGGGGTGGTAAGGGAGGTGAATGCAAAAGTTTTGGAGAGAGGTGCAGGTATGCAGTCTGTTGTGGATGAGAGGGCTTGGAAAGTGAGTCAGTTGTTGTTCGCTGATGATACAGCACTGGTGGCTGATTCGGTTGAGAAACTGCAGAAGTTGGTGACTGAGTCTGGTAAAGTGTATGAAAGAAGAAAGTTGAGAGTAAATGTGAATAAGAGCAAGGTTATTAGGTTCGATAGGGTTGAGGGACAAGTTAATTGGTAGGTAAGTTTGAATGGAGAAAAACTGGAAGAAGTGAAGTATTTTAGATATCTGGGAGTGGACTTAGCAGCGAATGGAACCATGGAAGCGGAAGTGAGTCACAGAGTGGGGGGGAGGGGGCGAAGGTTTTGGGAGCGTTGAAGAATGTGTGGAAGTCGAGAACGTTATCTTGGAGAGCAAAAATGGGTATGTTTGAAGGAACAGTGGTTCCAACAATGTTATATGGTTGTGAGGCGTGGGCTATATAGATAGGGTTGTGCGGAGGGTGGATGTGATGGAACTGAAATGTTTGAGGACAATATGTGGTGTGAGGTGGTTTGTGGTTGAGAGAGCATAAGAGGGTGTGTTGAAAGGGTTTGGACACATGGACAGAATGAGTGAGGAAAAATTGACAAAGAGGATATATGTGTCAGAGGTGGAGGGAACGAGGAGAAGTGGGAGACCAAATTGGAGGTGGAAGGATGGTGTGAAAAGGATTTTGAGTTTTCTGAGCCTGAACATACAAGAGGGTGAAAGGCGTGCAAGGAATAGAGTGAATTGGAACGATTTGGTATACCGGGGGTCGACGTGCTGTCAATGGATTGAACCAGGGCATGTGAAGCGTCTGGGGTAAACCATGGAAAGGTCTGTGGGGCCTGGATGTGGATAGGGAATTGTGGTTTCGGTGCATTACACATGATAGCCAGAGACTAAGTCTGAACGAATGGGGCCTTTGTTGTCTATTCTTGGCGCTACGTCTTGAGGGTGTGGGGGGGGGGGGCATGCATATTCTTGTGTGGCTGGGTGGCGACGGGAACGGATGAAGGCAGCAAGTATGAACATGTACATTTGTATATATGTATATGTCTGTGTATGTATATGTATGTATAAGTTGAAATGTATGTATATGTGCGTGTATGGGCGTTTATTATATACATGTGTATATACGGCGATATATATATATATATATATATATATATATATATATATATATATATATATATATATATATATATATATATATATATAAGTAAAATTAGTTCGAATTAGTTATCTAGACTTTGGGAATGAGAAATACGTCGGACAGAATCATATGTAATTTCCCGTAACTGTGTCGTCTCCGTCAGTGTTACCACCCTGTCAGTATAACCAACCCTTCCTTGTGTGTTTATATTTCTTGTCCGTCCATTCCTGTATCTCTCGTGTCTCTGTCGCCCATGCATCAACTGTCTCCAGCTCTCTGCTCCTTTTATCCCTGTGTTGCGGCAGCGCCTCTCCACCCTCATCACTGTGTGTGTGTTCCTACCCTTCTTGTCACAGTGTAACACGCATCCCGTGTCTGTCGTCCACCCGCCATCACTGCGCCCCCTCTGGCCAACTTGTATCGTCAGGTCCCTGTCAATAACCGCCCTTCCCCTGCATGATGTATGCCCCTCTGATCGGTCCCTTCCCTTATGCTGTCCTTTGCATGAATGACTATCATTTTATCCCACCTCCCCACTCCCTCCCTCCCTTCCCGTTCTCTTCCCATGACCTTTCAGTCGGTGTTAAACATGCGATCCGTTCTTATACTCACTCTCTCTCTCTCTCTCTCTCTCTCTCATTAATGTGCTCCATGTATGTTCGTGATCGCACCAACTTCCTACATCTCTCCTCCCCGTTGCTGTGCCTCGTACGGCCAGGCGTCCAGCGAGACTCTTCTCTCGCTGCCAGGCAACGAACTTCATCACCCACACTATCACAAAAATGACCACCGCTAAGCAGTGGGACTGCACAGGACTTTCGTTGGCCTAATGCAAATATTACGTCCAAGTACCTCGTCATTTTGAAATGTAATATCTTTGTTGATTATGGTAAAGAATGTGACATTGATATAAGCCGGAATTGTTCTCCAAAATATCCTTTATCATTTTCGTACATTAACGTTCTAATATGTAGACTCATAATCATACAGACGATGTTATTATTAGATATTGTTTATTGACTTATAAAACACCATTAGTCATCTACCACTGCTTTATGAATTATCATATATTAGCGTTCATACACAATACTGCTCTTTATTGGTATTGCCATGACTGACAAAACAATTTGAAATTAGGCTGCTCTATTTCGGGAACCGCTTTCAAGGTCTAACATATCGTTGCAGACAATTTACATAATTTGTCATGTCTCGATTTTTTTTTCAATTTACACAATTTAAAGCTCTACATGCACAGTTATTACCCCAAATTTGATTACATCGCCTCTTGTTAAACCGTTGCTGCTGACTCCAAGCTTAGAGAGTAACGCTAACAGTTTAGTTCAAAAGTCTGACGCTTAGCACACAAGATTTAGAAGTGCGCCAGCAATTATTTGTATTTTGCTGTGGTTAGTATTGTTGTTAAGATGTATTAGTACACATCTGTTAGTGAGGTTAGGTTAGAACTAAAAAAAAAAAAATGTTTGCAAACCAGTAGGATATGGTAATGCTTGGTGGTTGGCACGAATGACTGAAAACAAAAGGATTCTAAAATAGCCGGGTATAAAATCATAATTTTTTACCCTAAAGAAATGCCTTGTTGTACTGGAACCTTATTTACGGCACTCAGGCTCGCCTCTTGTGCTGAGTCAAGCAGCAACTTTTCATAAGTTACTTAAAATTGAAGGTAATTGAAGGTAATTCAGCTGCTGAAGGTCTGACGGCAGTCGATGATATGAACCAAATTTTACATTCTAAAGAAAGTTGTGCCTCATTTATTTAGGTTGCTAGTAAACTTAGAGATGGCTTGCTTTCACCTTTACAAAATCTGGTCACCGTAACTGTGTCCAACACATTACACTGTTCCCCCTCATCACTCCTTGTCTATAATCATATCGTTGTGTATATTTCATCACTTTGTTCCTCCTCGTCTCTGTGTACCTGCCATCACAGTGCCCTTCCCATGATGTTTACATCCTCGTTAGTGTACTCCTGTCCTTCCTGTTGCTTACTTTTCATTTGCATGTGTGCCTCTCTCATCACCAGCTCTCCTATGTCTCTCCCATCACTGTTCCTGAGATTATTCCATCACCATGCTCCTCAAGCCACCACCTCCCTCCTCATTCCTCTATATTCTGCTCTTCGTCTTTACAACCAGTGTCTCTTCCATCATCTTATTTTTATGTCACCTCCCTCCTCATTCTTCTATACTCTGCTCTTCGTCTTTACAACCAGTGTCTCTTCCATCATCTTATTTTTATGTCACATCCCTCCCATAGGTCACTACTGTCCCTGAAGTGGCTTTTCATCATCATAATGCCACTTCTGTCATCTCGTCCATGACCCTGTAAGTGTTCTTCCCGTCACCCTAACCGATATTGGGTTCTTTCACTCACACTGCTCACCAGCTATCCTTCTACAGTGTAAGTCACTGTTTTTTCCCTTCTACAATTATCATTCTTGTCAGTCTCTGCCCCTATTATTGCAGGTCACACTCTCCACTCATTTACCTATTCATCACACTCATCACTTGATTTATTATTATCTTTGAATTCTTTTGAATTCTAGTGTTCCATTAGTTTTCGAAAAAATTTTGAGTGAATCATAGCTTGCACTCAAGTGTTCGTTGTGGCTGATCATTTTTTTTCGACCGTCAGTTTTCAATTGTTTCTAACTTGTATTTCTGTTTTAGGTGTTGAGGAAAGCTGTAGCTGCTGCTGCACTGTGGATGCTGATGTCCATCAGCTGTCATGCTAAACTGGATAGCAGTGGATGTCCCACCAGTTTTCAAGGCGTGTGTGTATGTGGAATGGGCTACTCCCGTTACGATCGCTTCCAGACCAAGAAGTTTACTGTGAATTGTACAAACACTGGCTTCACAACAGCTGATATGCTCAAGGATCTCCCAGAGGAGTAAGTTGAATGGTTGGAGCATAACAGTTGAATTCCCAGTTGTAATATGGGGGATAGGCCATGTTTACCTTCCTAGCTTTCACTTTTTTTTTTCATTTTGAATTGTGAATTATAGCCATGTAGTCCATAACTGGCATGCACTATGTCATGCATGATAATAATTAGACATTTCAACGATTTTTGAAACTAAACCTTGATTCTGACATCATTCCGCCATTCTTAGTTCAGCTGAATTTTGCTTTCCTTGACGTCAGAGAAAGCTTGGTGACGTTGTCAGACAATTAAGTGTAGTACCGCAGCGGCAAGGATCACGCTCATAACCTGACGACTGATCAGCCAGTTAGGCCAGGTGACGATGACAGCAATTAGATAATTACCAAACTGTGCAGTATGAGTGGGGCGTTCTGTTCTGCCAAGCTTCCATCTCAGAAACTATTTTTTTTTCCTTTTTTTTTTTTCCAGGCAATTTGGTTTTCATTGTAGATTTATATATGTGTGTGTTGCTTGCATGCATAGTCTCGTTTTAAAGCTTATTCCATTCATCTACCACTATCATAGGAATGTGTGATACTCACTTGGCGTTATGTTACTCTATGTGGCACACTTGTAACATCCTAGAATATACTGAAGAAGCCTTTTGTATCTGGGTAAGTGATACCCTGATATATATATATATATATATATATATATATATATATATATATATATATATATATATATATATATATATATATATACTTAGTTGCTGTCTCCCGTGTTAGCGAGGTAGCTCAAGGAAACAGACGAAAGAATGGCCCAACCCACCCACATACACATGTGTAAGCGCCCACCCACGCAAATGTACGTACCTATACATTCCAACGTGTACATACATATACATACACAGACATATACATATATACGCATGTACATATTCATACTTGCTGCCTTCATACATTCCCGTCGCCACCCTTCCCTGGAGCGCGCGCGAGGTAGCACCTGGTTAAGACAACAAAGGATATATATATATATATATATATATATATATATATATATATATATATATATATATATATATATATAAAGAAGAGAGAATGTTGGGGTGAAGAGAGTAGTGAGAGTAAGTGAGCTTGGAAAGGAGACTTGTGTGAAAAGTACCAAGAGAGATTGAGAACAGAATGGAAAGGTGAGAGCAAATGATGTAAGGGGACTGGGGGAGGAATGAAATGTATTTAGAGAAACAGTGATGGCTTGCGCAAAAGATACCTGTGGCATGAGAAAGATGGGAGGTGGGCAGATTAGAAAGGGTAGCGAGAGGTGGGATGAAGAAGTAAGATTATTAGTAGAAGGGAAGAGAGAAGCATTTGGACGATTTTTACAGGGAAATAGTGCAAATGACTGGGAGATGTATAAAAGAAAGAGGCAAGAGGTCAAGAGAAAGGTGCAAGAGGTGAAAAAGAGGGTAAATGAAAGTTGGGGTGAGAGAGTATCATTAAATTTTAGGGAGAATAAAAAGATGTTTTGGAAGGAGGTAATTAAACTGCGTAAGACAAGAGAACAAATAGGAACATCGGTGAAGGGCGCAAATGGGGAGGTAATAACAAGTAGTGGTGAAGTGAGAGGGAGATGGAGTGAGTATTTTGATGGTTTGTTGAATGTTTTTGATGAAAGAGTGGCAGATATAGGGTGTTTTGGTCGAGGTGGTGTGCGAAGTGAGAGTGTCAGGGAGAATGATTTGGTAAACAGAGAAGAGATAGTAAAAGCTTTGCGGAAGATGAAAACCGGCAAGGCGGCGGGTTTGGATGGTATTGCCGTGGAATTTATAAAGAAAAGGGGTTGACTGTGCTGTAGACTGGTTGGTAAGGATATTTAATGTATGTATGGTTCATGGTGAAGTGCCTGAGGATTAGCGGAATGCATGCATAGTGCCATTGTACAAAGGCAAAGGGGATAAAGGTGTGTTCAAATTACAGAGGTATAAGTTTGTTGAGTACTCCTGAAAAAGTATATGGGGGGGGGGAGGTATTGATTTAGAGGGTCAAAGCATGTACAGAGCATCAGACTGGGGAAGAGCAGTGTGGTTTCAGAAGTGGTAGAGGTTGTGTGGATCAGATGTTTGCTTTGAAGAATATATGTGAGAAATACTTAGAAGAACAGCATTTATGGATCTGGAGAAGGCATATGACAGAGTTGATGGAGATGCTTTGTGGAAGTTATTAAGAGTACATGGTGTGGTAGGTAAGTTGCTAGAATAGTGAAAATTTTTTATCGAGGATGAAAGGCATGTGTACGAGTAGGAAGAGAGGAAAGTGATTGTTTCCCAGTGAATGTCGGTTTGCGGCAGGAATAAGTAATGTCTCCATGGTTGTTTAATTTGTTTATGGAGGGGTTGTTAGGGAGGTGAATGCAAGAGTTTTGGAGAGAGGGGCAAGTCTGTTGTGGATGAGAGGGCTTGGGAAGTGAGTCAGTTGTTGTTCGCTGATGATACATTGCTGATGGCTGATTCGGGTGAGAAAGTGCAGAAGTTGGTGACTCAGTTTGGTAAAGTGTGTGAAAAAAGAAAGATGAGAGTAAATGTGAATAAGAACAAAATCTATTTCACTCCATCCATCCACCTCCAGTTTGGTCTCCCACATCTCGTTCCCTCCACCTTTGACATATATCCTCTTTGTCGATCTTTCCTCACTCATTCTCTCCATGTGACCAAACCATTTCAATACACCCTCTTCTGCTCTCTCAACCACACTCTTTTTTATTACTACACATCTCTCATTACTTCTTCGATGAAACCACCTCACACCACACATTGTCCTCAAACATTTCATTTCCAACACATCCACCCTCCTCCGGACAACCCTATCTATAGCGAATGCCTCGCAACCATTCTTTCAGACTTACCCATTTTTGCTGTTTGCTGTCCGAGATAACGTTCTAGCCTTCCACACATTATTCAACGCTCCCAGAACCTTCACTCCCTTCCCCATACTGTGACTCACTTTCGCTTTTATGGTTCCATCCGCTGCTACGTCCACTCCCAGATATCTAAAACACTTCACTTCCTCCATTCAAACTTACCTCCCAATTAACTTGTCCCTCAACCCTACTGTACCTAATAACCTTGCTCGCATTCACATTTACTCTTAACTTTCTTCTTTCACACACTTTACGAGACTCAGTCACCAACTTCTGAAATATCTCACCCGAATCATCCACCAGTGCCGTATCATCAGCAAACAATTGACTCACTTCCCATGCCCTCTCATCCGCAACAGACTGCATACTTGCCCCCCTCCAAAACTCTTGCATTCACCTCCCTAACCATCCCATCCATAAACAAATTGAACAACCATGGCGACATCACGCCCCCCTGTCGCAAACCAACATTCACTGATAACCAATCACTTTCCTCTCCCTACTCGTACACATGCCTTACATCCTTGGTAAAAACTTTTCAATGCATGTAGCAACTTACCTCCCACACCATATACTCTTAAAATCTTCCACAAAGCATCTCTATCCACCCTATCATATGCCTTCTCCAGATCCATAAATGCTACATACAAATCCATCTTTTTTTTTTCAAAGATGGAGTGAATATTTTGAAGGTTTGTTGAATGTGTTTGATGACAGAGTGGCAGATATAGTGTGTTTTGGTTGGGATGGTGTGCGAAGTGAGAGGGTCGGGTAGTATGGTTTGGTGAACAGAGAAGAGATAGTGAAAGCTTTGCGTTAGATGAAAGCCGGCAAGGCGGCGGGTTTGGATGGTGTTGCAATGGAACTTATAAAAAAAAGGCGTGACTGTGTTATTGATTGATTGGTAAGGATATTCAGTGTATGTATTGATCATGGTGAAGTGCTTAAGGATTGGCGGAATGCATGCATAGTTCCATTGTACAAAGGCAAAGGGGATAAAGGTGAGTGTTCATATTACAGAGAAATAAGTCTGTTGAGTATTCCTAGGCAATTGTATGGGAGGTTATTGATTGAAAGGGTGAAGGTATGTACAGAACATCATATTGGGGAAGAGCAGTGTGGTTTCAGAAGTGGTAGAGGATATGTGGTTCAGGTGTTTGCTTTGAAGAATGTATGTGAGAAATACTTAGAAAAACAGATGGATATATATATATATATATATATATATATATATATATATATATATATATATATATATATATATATATATATATATATATATTTGTTTGTTTCTTTATTATACATACACGTCCACACACGCACACATACATACCTATACATCTCAACGTATACATATATATAGACACACAGACATATTCCTATGAGTCCACGGGGGAAATGAAACACGATAAGTTCCCAAGTGCACTTTCGCGTAATAATCACATCATCAGTCAATTGATATACATCGAAGAGACGAAGCTAGGACGCCATTTGGTAAACATGTGATTCTCCAAAACATACAATTAGCGTTCATAAACTTATCATTTTACAAATTTTATCAACAATAAAGTTATCTAATTTGCGTAGACCATCACTAATATTAAGATTATAATTCTTTGTGTATTTAATAAAAGAAGATTCATTAATATACATAGAATTATAATCTTAATATTAGTGATAGTCTGTACAAATTAGATAACATTATTGTTGATAAAATTTGTAAAATGATAAGTTTATGAACGCTCGTTGTATGTTTTGGACAATCACATGTTTACCAACTGGCGTCCTAGCTTCGTCTCTTCGATGTATATCAACTGATTTATATTTCTCTCTTGTGTCTCCCCTGATGATGTGATTATTACACGAAAGTGCACTTGGGAACTTGTGTTTCATTTTCCCCGTGGACTCACAGGAATATCTTGATCACGAGCAAAATGGTGCTCCTTTCCAGCACAGACATATACATATATACACATGTACATAATTCATACTTGCTGCCCTTATTCATTCCCGTCGCCACCCCGCCGCACATGAAATGACAAACCTCTCCCCCCGCATGTGCGCGAGGTAGCGCTAGGAAAAGACAACAAAGGCCACATTCGTTCACACTCAGTCTCTAGCTGTCATGTATGATGCACCGAAACCACAGCTCCCTTTCCACTTCCAAGCCCCACAAAACTTTCCATGGTTTACCCCAGACGCTTCACATGCCCTGGTTCCATCCATTGACAGCACGTCGACCCCGGTATACCACATCGTTCCAATTCACTCTATTCCTTGCATGCCTTTCACCCTCCTGCATGTTTAGGTCCCGATCACTCAAAATCTTTTTCACTCCATCTTTCCACCTCCAATTTGGTCTGTCACATATATCCTCTTTGTCAATCTGTCCTCACTCATTCTCTCCATGTGACCAAACCATTTCAAAACACCCTCTTCTGCTCTCTCAACCACAATCTTTTTATTACCACACATCTCTCTTACCCTTTCATTACTTACTTGATCAAACCACCTCACACCACATATTGTCCTCAAACATCTCATTTCCAACACATCCACCCTTCTGTGCACAACTCTATCTATAGCCCACCCCTCGCAACCATATAACATTGTTGGAACCACTATTCTTTCAAATATACCCATTTTTGCTTTCCAAGATAATATTCTCGACTTCCACACATTTTTCAACGCTCCCAGAACTTTCGCCCCCCTCCCCCACCCTATGATTCACTTCCGCTTCCATGGTTTCATCCGCTGCCAAATCCACTCCCAGATTTCTAAAACACTTCACTTCCTTCAGTTTTTCTCCATTCAAACTTACCTCCAAATTGACTTGTCTTATTCGTATTTACTCTCGGCTTTCTTCTTTCACACACTTTACCAAACTCAGTCACCAGCTTCTGCAGTTTATCACCCAAATCAGCCACCCGAGTCAGTCAGTTGTTGTTCGCTGATGATACAGCGCTGGTGGCTGATTCGGGTGAGAAACTGCAGAAGCTGGTAACTGAGTTTGGTAAAGTGTGTGAAAGAAGAAAGCTGAGAGTAAATGTGAATACGAGCAAGGTTATTAGGTACAGTGGGGTTGAGGGACAAGTCAATTGGGAGGTACGTTTGAATGGAGAAAAACTGGAGGAAGTGAAGTATTTTAGATATCTGGGAGTGGATTTGGCAGCGGATGGAACCATGGAAGCGGAAGTAAGTCACAGAGTGGGGGAGGGGGGCGAAAGTTCTGGGAGCGTTGAAAAATGTGTGGAAGGCGAGAACATTATCTCGGAAAGCAAAAATGGGTATGTTTGAAGGAACAGTGGTTCCAACAATGTTATATGGTTGCGATGTGTGGGCTATATATAGATAGGGTCGTGCGGAAGCGGGTGGATGTGTTGGAAATGAGATGTTTGAGGACAATATGTGGTGTGAGGTGGTTTGATCGAGTACGTAATGAAAGGGTAAGAGAGATGGGTGGTAATAAAAAGTGTCGTTGAGAGAGCAAAAGAGGGTGTATTGAAATGGTTTGGTCACATGGAGAGAATGAATGAGGAAAGATTGACAAAGAGGATATATGTGTCAGAGGTGGAGGGAACGAAAAGTGGGAGTCCAAATTGGATGTGGAAGGATGGATTGAAAAACATTTTGAGCAATCGGGGCCTGAACATGCAGGAGGGTGAAGGGCGTGCAAGGAATAGAGTGAATTGGAATGATGTGGTATATCGGGGTCGACGTGCTGTCAGTGGATTGAACCAGGGCATACGAAGCGTCTGGGGTAAACCATGGAAAGTTTTGTGGGGCCTAGATGTGGAAAGGGAGCTGTGGTTTTGGTGCATTATACATGACAGCTAGAGGCTGAATGTGAATGAATGTGGCCTTTGTCTTTTCCTAGCGCTACCTCGCGAGCGTGCGGGGGGAAGGGGTTGTCATTTCATGTGTGGCGAGGTGGCAACGGGAATGAAGAAAGGCAGCAAGTATGAATTATGTACATGTGTATATATGTATATCTCTATGTATTTATAAATATGTGTGCGTTGAAATTTATAGGTACGTACATGAGCGTGTGTGGACGTGTAATGTACACATGTGTATGCGGGTGGGTTGGGCCATGTTTTCGTCTGCTTCTTGAGACAGCGACAAAGTATATATATATATATATATATATATATATATATATATATATATATATATATATATATATATATATATATATATATATAATATCCTTTGGATATTTTGTCATGTTGAGATACCCAGTAAACTTTATTGTAATATGCTCGTTCGTGGTTTGAAGTTTCCTTGATGAATGTAAAGAGAATGAGGTAAACAGTAAGATCATTGTGAGGAAGTTTGAAGGATGCATGTGTCACTTCACGAGGATTTACGAGGATAGATCATGCGATCACATGAGTGAACATTATCTTTCTTTCGAACTATACGCCATTTCCCGCATTAGCAAGGTAGCGTTAAGAACAGAGGACTGGGCCTCTGAGGGAATATCCTCACCTGGCCCCCTTCTCTGTTCCTTCTTTTGGAAAATTAAAAAAGAAAAAGGGGAGGATTTCCAGCCCCCCCCCCCCCCCGCTCCCTCCCCTTTTAGTCGCCTTCTACGACACGCAGGGAATACGTGGGAAGTATTCTTTCTCCCCTATCCCCAGGGACATGATAAGTTGGTTAAAGTTGAGTGAACATGATAAGTTGGTGAAAATTATCTTAATTTGCTGGCGCTGTACAATGCATCATGTATATAGGCATTTTTATATGACAATATTATAAGACGCTTATTTTATTTATATCAACGTAACACATAGTATAATGCCTTTGTTCTAAATACCAAATATACTCTCGGTTTTCTCTGTATGAAGGATGTTAAACCCGTTTCATTTTGTAACATATTCATTCTGTAAAAATTATTTTTTTCTAATTTTTTGAATGACTCATACTAAAAGTGTAACGCAGTGTGAAGTAACCCATGAAAGATGTTTTGTATATTTATGGTATATCAATATAGTTAAGGCATTAGATATTTTAAGATAGTTTTCAGTTCTTTACTTTGAATTATCTTTAGGGAATTAAAGATGGTATAACCTTCTTAGTTTGGACAGCTAGAAGATATTGTTAATAACATTGATAAATGGGATGAAAAAAGAGTGCTGTTAGTCTAATTATCCGCTGTAGTTTTTGCATTACTATTACACTGCTTCAAATACGATGACATAGTGGAAAAATATATAGATAAACCAGTGAGGTTTGCATAGCATAGAATATATATTTATGATACTTTATCGACTTTTTAAAAAATATTTGTTATGTCAGGTCATCCAGTGGTGTCGAGGGTGAACTTTAGGGTGTAATGAAGATGTGTTTGTCGTGGATACAATGAAGTGTTTATCGAGGTTGAGATGAAAAGTAATTGTTGAGATAGGGTGAACTGAGGTCTGTTGAGGTTGTAGGAAGATGCAGTCCCGAGGGTGAAGTGAATTTCAGTTCATGGAGGGTGTAGTGAAGGTGAATATGTTGGTGTCTGCCTCCTTTAGTAATGTTCTGTTTGTACAGCACAGTGGTGAGGTGGGGATGGGGTGAGGTGGAGAGTTGCACACTCGCGGGGCCCCTGTCTCTTGAACTTTCTCTGGTATTTATTAAATTTTTTTTTCATGCTGATTGCATTTACAATTTCGTCACTCGCTTTAATGCATTTATCCAATACGGGAAATCCATGATTAACGTCGATGATGCATAAGCTGGACCTGGAGACTCATCCTATGAATCCACGAATTGTATTCGTTCTTTTCACTGTTTCTCTGCATTGTTGACCTGGCCCATCTGTGCACTGTTGGCCTGGCCTTAGATCACCAAAGATTATTACGCCCAAGTCTTTTTTCTATAAATACAATCGTAGGTGATATAAATGTAAATACAAGACTCCATTAAATTCCTGAAGTACATCGGCTTCTGTTGTTGATGTTTATCCACCAGCCATATTATGTCCTTAGTAACTATACCATATTCAGAGATGAATACAAACAAACAAATGATGCTGACATCATTTGTTTGTTTGTATTCACCAGTATATTGTTCTGAAGATTCTTTCATTTCCGCAGGAAATGTCTATCTTGTTGATGGTGGTATCTGTACCCCAAGCAATGAAGATAACATGTTCTTAGGCTTCAGAATGTTTAATTCTGTCTAATCTAATCTCTGAGGTTACTGATCTCCATTGTTGTTTTTATCTAGGGTTTCAGAGACAGTGCTTGTTCTTTTGCAGGCCATAGTAAATGACTCAAGATGAAAACGAATTAAATCCAAAATAATGAGTCGAAAAATGATAAGCATAATTCATCAAGGACATGACTGAGAAAGTTATCCTAAACCACTCAAAATCAAGGATCTTCTATACTGCTGAAATACATCTTTTGCCGCTTAAGATCCTTTTAGTACAATATCTTAAAAAAAATCCAACAATTGCCGCTTAAGATCAGTTTCCAGTATCATAGGTATTAATTCTGGAACAAATCCTATCATTCATACAAATATTGATCGCATCCTTTTAGTTGGAGATGATTTCAGTATTTCTAGCTAAACGAGAGTCAAGTAGTTGTCCCAGGAAGACAAGGTCCGTTTGATTATCTGGAAGCACTCAAATGTGTCGAGAAGCGAGATTTTAGGACGTGTTGGTATGGTTGAGTTCATCTGCGCAATTCATTTTTTTTCCATTTTGCTAAAGTCATCACATCCCGAAAGCTGGGTCTGGTCAATCTAGGAAAATACAGTAAAACGTCTGATATCAATCGCTTGGTTTTCATAGGTCAAACAGACAGCTTTGAAGGGATGGCGGTAGAGGGAAGTTAAAAATGTCCAGATGGTGCACTCAACTCTGTCAGTTTGTATTGAAAAAGCTCACTATTAGATATACTTTCTTACTTTCAACCAAGAATATGGACCTTTTCATCATGGGACAACTCCTTAAGACCCTTGGTTAGTTTTTGGTAGAGGATACACCACCCGGAACATCAGAGAACAGCGAAGACAAATTGCATTCCTCCTCTCTCGGTCCCATGGGCTGATTGTAGTGGGAAATCATACCATCTGACGTTTACGACTGTATCATGCTGCCAGTCATATGATACCCACAACATCAGCGAATAAACAGTATCTGTACCTCAAATAAAATCTTAAGCCTGAAAGCCTTATCCTGAACGAGAATAGTAATTTTGTTATGGTCTGTAATGAAGATTTTTTCATCCACCTACTTGAATGTCTTTCTGATACTTGCAAGTAGTGTACAATTTAGGCAAATAGGTAGGTCAGTTCCAGTCCCTTTAATAAACAGTTTTGATTTTCCTAACATAGCTTGAGAAGAGCAATGGTCCCAGGAACCAGCCCTGGGGCACAACACCGGTCTTTAATCTGACTCGTTCAGGGAAGTTAAAAATGTCCGGATGATGCGCTCAACTTTTTCAGCATGTATTGAAAAAGCTCACTATTAGACATACTTTGTTATGGGCAAGTGGTACCGAGGGTTTGGTGAAGATGTGATTTGATCCGTATGGATCACGTTAAAGGTCACTGGTGATGAAGGAAGGTATAGTGAAGAAAACGGCCTAGTGAAGATTGCGTAGGGAAGGTGCAGGTGTAATGATGATTCATGTTGATGGTGCAGTAAGGTCTACTAGGTCTTGTTAGAGGCCAGTTGTGTAAAGCGTGTGGTGGAGATGCGTTTGTTGAGGGTGAAAATTAATTTAGGTTTGTTGATGGTGTAATGATGTATTTGTTGGTGTCACCCTTTATAGTGAATGTGATGAAGATGTGTGTTAATAAAGTAGACATAGTATCTTTAGTTTTCTTTCTGGCAGCACAATAATCCTGCAGGTCAAATCCCAGTGGTGTAAAGAGTATACCAAAGATGCATTGACTTGGCCTGCAAGGTTCAGCCTGTGGTGTTGACAGTGCAGTGAAGATACATTTATTATGACCTTTAATGGGTAGACCAAAGGCAAATGGTGTCAAGGGTGTAGTGAAGATGAAGGTTTAGTTGAGCTAGTTTTGTTAAAGGCGAGGTGAGTTTGCCAATGGTGAAATTAAGATACATTTGTGGAGAGTGATGTGAATCTATGGTATAGTGAAATTGTATTTATAAGGAGGGAAGTAAGGATGTGTGCATCAAGGATGAAAGAAACTTAGTTTTATTGAGGGTGTCATGAAGATGAGTTCAGAGATAGTCTTCATCCATTATAGGACATGATGGAGACACACTGCATTTACATTCAAATGTTGATGTCTTGAGTTACTGAAGTTATTATTTTTATTAGATATTATTATTTTCACTTATTATTATTTTCATTATTATTATTATTAGGGTTGATGGGCTGGAAATGCTCCCATCCTTATATTTCAGTTTTTAGATGATGGAACAGAAGAAGGAGCCAAGCGAGGAGTACTCATCATCCTGGAAGGCTCAGGTTGTATGGTGTCCGAATGCACTTTTTTGTCACCAGGTTGAGAAATGAAAGAGGTAGTATGTTTAGGGAAAGAAACAAAGCTCAAGGGAAAGGGGGAAGAATGGCTTGAAAATATACCAGGGGTAAAGTTTAGCTTGGAGTGAGGATAGAGAAAAAGATGTGGGGGCACTTCTGCTGATGGAGGAGTTGTGGGAATGTGTAAGGGAGTGAAAGGAAGTGAACCCAAGAGTGATGTGGATGAAAATGAAGATGGAACATGAGAGTGGATATTTGTTAGTGCTTATGTGCCTGGTAATGAGAGGAGTGAGGAAGAGAGATGTGTGTTTTAGAAGCTGAATGAATGTGTCAGCAGTGAGGCCTGACTAAGAAGCATTAAAGAGGTGCCTGGAACCATCTTACTTACATGCTAAATATTAGGGTTGCTGGTCTTACAATCTGTCTCTTCAAAATGGGGCTATCAGGCTAGTCCTGCTATCTTCTTACAAGCACCATCTCACACCTCACTTATTTTCTTCACAGAAGTTCTCTTGCCATCTCATGTTTACACTGTCATTTTTGAGTATGATAATGATGGAGTCCATCAAACCTATGGCGTCTAGTCCCCAGCATCATGGGGTGCTGAGAATCTCTGGGTTCCCACCTGACTCAACTGCCAATGTGAGGAAGGGCTCAGATAGTAGTAGTCCCAGTCCCTCCCATGACCTTTCTCGCTCTGACAGACCTGTCTCTTTTACTGTTCACTCTATCAACATTCATGGTGTCTCCTGTTGAACACCATCTGTCTTAGACCTCTCCTAATATCTTGCATTTCTGTGAGATCCAGTTGTCAAATGATGTTCTCACTAGCTGGTTTTCCACATCCAACTGTGAGTTCCACTCACAGTTGGTGTCAGTGTCATTAAGATGATTTATATCTTGTGTGATTGATTTAAAATTCTCCATGTATATAATTGTTATATACATGATTTATATCCTGTGTGATTGATTTAAAATTCTCCATGTATGTAATTGTTATATGCTGATTTCTCTCTCCATCTTAAGATGAGCTATCAGAATATGACTGAATTCTTGCACGTGATTATTACCACACATTTCTTTCTCCTTCTACAGGACTGAAGTGCTCATCTTTAATGGGAATTCTGTGCCCATATTGCCATTCAATATCCTCAACTTTAGTAACTATGATTACTTGGATATCATTGATATGTCCAATAATCATATCCGCTTCATTCAGGGGAGGACCTTTCACAGGGTAAGTGAACTACGTCTTAATGGCTTTCTTCTTATTATTATTGTAATTGCCCTAGGACCCCTTTCCCTAGACCTGCTGCAACTCCAAGGCTGTGCTACTTCCAGAAGCAAGCAAATGATGGATTACTTTGGAGTGAGAGGTTCTTCAGTGAAACTGTACTCCCTTTCATCATTGTAGTCTTCCCTGATGGTGTAACCAAAGGCAGGTGAAATCTGGTGACACATTTTGGTAGCTGGCCTCTGCCTGCCATAGGTAACACCAAGAGTGAAAAGTCATATTTGGTATGCCTGTATCACAGAATACAGTCTCATTAAAAACTCCAAAATAGTCAACATTTCCCTGCCACTAGGAATGCAACCTTGGGCTACAGAAACCTCTAAAAAGAGGGGACTATAAATGAAATTAAACATATTTTTACATATCTTTTACTAAATTTTATTCATTTTTCACTGTTAAATGATACAAATTGTTATCTATATCGCTTCGAATTTTACTTATTTCCCACAGCTAAATATCAAAACATTACAATTTAACCCTACAGTAACATAACATATCCTTCACTGTTCTAAAAACTCCAGATATACATCCTCCAGAATCTGATTCACGAAAGATGGAAATGTTGAAAAGTGCAAGAACCATTTTTCTTATGATCAGCTATTTCATACTTATATGGGTATCAATAACTCACTATGGAGGACTGGTCACATGGCTAGGATGGCTCCTACTCTTCCATCTCTCTCTGAACCAGGGGGAATCAAAGCCTTCCACATTATCAATTCTCCAGCAATTACCTCCCATCAACCAACCTTTTCATTCCATGTTGATGTGATTTGTAATGTGACAAGAATTTTCTGTGAAACACATTAAAATGGAACTGTATCCTAAAAACATATTTAGAGAAAATGTTTTCTTAGATATGTAGAGGCTTAGCCTTTCTTGGATCATCAGGAAGGATGGGTGATCCAGATCACATCCTGACAGTGGTGATTTTGTAGGCATAATTCAGCTACGTAGCAAAATAAAAATAAATAATAAATATATATATTGAGAGGGTGAAGGCTTGTACAGAGCATCAGATTGGGGAAGAGCAGTGTGGTTTCAGAAGTGGTAGAGGATGTGTGGATCAGATGTTTGCTTTGAAGAATGTATGTGAGAAATACTTAGAAAAGCAAATGGATTTGTATGTAGCATTTATGGATCTGGAGAAAGCATATGATAGAGTAGATAGAGATGCTCTATGGAAGGTATTAAGAATATATGGTGTGGGAGGCAAGTTGTTAGAAGCAGTGAAAAGTTTTATCGAGGATGTAAGGCATGTGTACGTGTAGGAAGAGAGGAAAGTGATTGGTTCTCAGTGAATGTAGGTTTGCGGCAGGGGTGTGTGATGTCTTCATGGTTGTTTAATTTGTTTATGGATGGGGTTGTTAGGG